>NW_020955643.1:187456-307370 GCF_003031625.1 Empidonax traillii
TTTTTTTTTTTTTTTTTTTTTTTTTTTTTTTTTTTTTTTTTTTTTTTTTTTTTTTTTTTTTTTTTTTTTTTTTTTTTTTTTTTTTTTTTTTTTCCAAGTAGGATTTCTAGTGTATAATTTGATCACGGGCTCAGCCGGGAGAAAACGATGACAGCTTTGTTCCCTGCATGGCAGATAATGAGGTGTCGGAGGCAGATAGCGCCGGGTGTGTGTGCAGCGCCTGCCCAGCTCACTCGAGTGCGGCAGCGCTGAACGCCGGCGAGCGGCTTCGCTCTCCTCCCGCAGCGCCTGAACGGGGTTGCTGTCAGGGCATATGGCAAAAGGGTTAAAATTTAATTAGAAAACATAGTGGTAGCTACTGGGGCTTAACAGAGCTTTATATAAGCTGCTAAGAAGGACAAGGCTGCTGTGTGAGCTGCTGGTAGGGCTGAGCTACTGCAGCCGCTGGCTGGGCGTCAGGCGCCGGGGCATGCCTGGGAATCTGCCCAGGAAGCGCCGTGAAAGAGGAGTTTGTTTTAAGGCTTGACCCTGGCTCTGTGCAACACCCCTGCCCGCCGCCCGCCGTATAAAGCCAGGCTGCCGTCATGCCAGGAGTCTGAGCGAGGCAGCGGGAGCCAGCCGGGACGGGGAGGGGGGGGTTTGCTTTCCCGACGGAGCAGCTCATGGCTTCGGTGTTCATGTGCGGGGTGGAGGATCTGCTGTTCAGCGGGAGCCGCTTCGTGTGGACGGTGACGGTGGCAGCGCTCAGGCGATGGTACGCTGCCCGGCTGCGGGCGTGCCGGCAAGCCCTGCGAGCGTGGTGTGGCCTCCGGGATGTCTACCAGGTAAAAAAAAAAACCAAACCCAAAAACCCACCCTGGTCATCGCCCCGGGTTTTGTTTGGAAGAGCATCGTGGCACCTGACGGGTGCGGGCTCGCTCTCCGGAGCGGTACCTCTGTGCGCACCCCACGGTGAGGCAGGGACGGGATGGGGTGAAGAGCATCGAGGCAGAGCTGGGGAAGTGCTCAGCGGTTCCTCTCCTGGGTCTGAGCTAATGCCCTGAAGTCTGGGTTTGTGAAATATTTTTTTGTGCCAAATATGTTTTATAAGTCAGTTTATCTGAACGTGTTTCGGCAAGCAACTGTCCCCCGTATCGCAGTCCCTGGGAGCCCCTCTGGCTGCTGTTGCTATCCTTGCACTCGAATCTGGGGGACCGAGCTCAGCTCTGGCTGCCCTGCCATCGGGCACTGGGAGCTCGATGCCCCCATGGGAGAGACTGGCTGTAGCTTTTTCTGCTCTGTTTGTGACACTGAATAGTGGCAGCCTGTAACGTGATAGTCTTTTGCCTTGCAAAGCGGCTGCTGCCTGGGGGGGCTGCAATGAGTCCTGGAACAGCAGTTGGGGGGCTCCCCTTCGTGCAGGCAGGAAACACAACCCATACTTGCAGTGACTGTGGTATCCAGTTGCAGCGAGGGTGGTGTCACTCTTTTTTGGAGTCTGTTCTTGCTGGCAGTTGTTTATTTCTGTGTGTCTCTATATCTGACTCACGTGTAAACTTGTGCTGCGTGCCGGGTCCCAGTGTCAGTGTGCGTGTTTGCTACGTTACTGGAATGTTTCAAAGCAGCTTCTTCCCTCCTCCTGCTGTGTTGCAATACAGAGAATGACACAGCTCTCCAGAAGCATCAAGATGTAACTTCCATGGGAAAGTCATGCTAACAAGACATCTGTGCCTATTTAATCCTAAAGGGATCTGTTGCTGTTTAGTTTTAAGGTATGCTCAGGAGCAGGAGAACAGCTTTGCAAAGATAGAAGTGCTTCCAAGTGCTGGAAGCACTTCGTGGCATTTTGTACAGATGATGGATGTAAGCGCTTTGTGATGTATCTGACACGGGTGTCACTTCAGGAATATGCATCATGACTAGTTAGGGGATGCAGGAGTCAAGGCATCATTGCTCCTCATTTGTCCATCTTTACTGAGCTGAAGGAACATGGTAGGATGCAGTCCTGGTGCTCTGCTTTCTCTGTAAATAAAATCCAGCTACACCTGTACTGCATGGGTGTTATTTTTGGAGTCCACTCACATAAAGAGTGTGGAGCTCAGACTGCCTTTGCTCTCCAGGATCTCTTTGCATCCCAAGGAGGCAAACTCCATCCCTCCAGGGCTGGAATAACGGCTTGGTGAGGACCAGCTCTGACAACAGATGTATTCAGACTGTTCAGCTGCCATTCTCCAAGGGTTGGCCTGAAGTGAAAAGAGATTTTTCAGAAGCAAAGTGTGACAGTATCTCTGCCCAAACTTATGGTGTCCTAGTTGCTGTTTGTAGGTTAATCTTGTCTTGGTGAAAAGCATCACTGACTTATGCCTGTGTCCAAAAGTGAAAATGGGTAAAGAGATAGGAGGTTGGTCTTTCTGTCATCTTTCTAGGTGGACCTTGAGCCAGGGCAGTGGACAGGGAGTGTCTCTTCCCCTGTCACCTCTGCCCACAGCTTGTCACAGCCTGGACAAGGGACCTGTTGCTCCACACTCACTGCTCAGAGGGTCATCCCAGGGAGATGAAACCCAGCAGGAACAAGGCAACTCTCGCGTTTTAACATCAGGAATTTCCTAGTGGTAATTTGGGGTCTGTTAAAGTGAGATGACTGAAGGAATGCCCTGCAGCTCTTCCTCTCAGGGTTGCGTAACACTCTGCTTTTTGTGCCGGAGTCTTGGCTACCCAAAGCTCTGGCTGAATCCAGCCAGTGCAGGACTGAGTACACAGCATTAAATGTCACCCAACTGTTTAGGAACCAGAGCCCTGCAAGAAGCTGAATCAAATGTATTTTTTTCAATGTTTTTTAGGCACTTTAGGCTATGGAAACAGGTAGAGATTATAGCTGGGTGACCTTTGTGTACAAGGATGAGCTTTGAGCTCTTCTGGGTTCCACTTACTCACCTCGGGCTCAGTGGAGCAATAAAAGAACAAAACATGCAGTGCAGAGCTCTCTGTGGGGTTGTTTCTCTGAGGAGGTGGATGTTGCAGCATCTCTGGGACTCTGCTTTAATCTTGGGTATGAGACTGTGTGTCCCATCATTACCATAGATCCTGCATTGTCTTGGGCAGATTGTCTTCCTCCTCTGTGCTCCTTTATAATGGGTATAACAGCACTGTTCTACCCACCAGGGATGTTCTTGGTCCTCTCAGGTATTTGCTAGAAGTCCTGTATTTAGTGCAGCCACATGAAAGCACCTTTTTGCCCTGTGTTCTCATTGACATTGATGCCTGGACAGGTGCTTAACCAGCTCCTTTCCCAACCTGGCTTCTTGGGGACCGCTTATATTTCTGTAACTCCTTTGCATTCGTATTCCAGATGTGAAAAATAACACTGGTTTTATATACAGGCTTTTCTGACTAAAATTACACTTTTGCCCTCTCTGAGGACTCCCTGGGCTGCTGGTGTTGTTGATCAGGAAACAGGGCAGAACTTGGTCAACTGAGCTATGTACAAGTGATGAGCAGGGAAGGGGTGGGGGTGACAGGTGCTTGTGCTGCTGGTTAGCCCTGGAGACTATAGATGGCTTTGATCTGTATTTGGAGTTGGTGTTGTTTTGTGGGCACGTGGCTATTTTTGGGTGAGCTGGACACTGCTGGCAGGACTGTGTTTAATCATCAGTGCATTATTGTGGTGAAAGGAAAACCAGCAGAATTCCTTCTCCCTGGGCTGCTACACTTGTTGTTCTGGTGAGGGGGGTTCTGGGATTTTTAAAATAAAAAATACTTCCTTTAGCCTCAGGGGGGACCTGAGCTCGAGTCCCAGCTGGAGAAGCCACCAACACCTTGGTGAGCCTGTGCAAGGCTCTCATCTCTGCCTTCCAAAGCTGGCAGGTGTGGAGGTGGTCACGGGGCTGCACCGTCTGGTCAGGGGAGGCTGAAATCCTCTCAGCCACCATAAAGCCCTTACCTGCCTTAGCAGCTTTGGGTACAACTAAAACCCACCCGAGCATTGACAGACCAGCCTCTGTCAATCACTTTCTCCATACCTGGTGTGTTTCTGGCATGTGTGTGTGGGAAACACCTTCCAAGGTCTTACCTGGTCACTGGTGCAGGGACTTCAGCCCAGCGAGCCAAGCTCGGGCGTTTCCCAGGTCCCTGCTCCAGGGTGCTTGGCATCATCTGTCCCACCTGCCAAAAGAGAAGGGCTGTCCTGTTTGCCCACAGCCTATTCATCTGGAGGAGCCTGTGAGCCAGAGCTCTGCTGGAGTGTCCTGTTTCTCTCTGAAATAACCCCTGAACCCAAGCAAGGCCAGGGGGCCTGTACAGCATGTGAGTTTATCCTCAGAGAGCTTGGGTTGTGTGCCAGGGAACATTGTCTTGTCCGTGGCAGGGAGCATTTGAAGCCTACCCTAGAAATAACAGATTTGCAGAGACAACTGATGGAAAAGCTGGCACAAGTCTTCTGTCTAACAGCAGTAAGTCGATATGAGTTATTGGGGCTGTTAGGGCTTGGAAAAAATCCTGGGTGAGAACTCAGCATAAAGCCTTCACAGAAGGGTTCTCATTTCCTGCCAGAGAAAGGAGTTAGGGCTGTGTTTTGTTGTGGAGCTGTGGCCTGCAGCTGGGCTTTGGGGGTCTTCCCAGAGCCCCTCTTGATGTCCAAGATGAGATAGCATGGCATTTCTAGGTTGTCCTGATGCTCTCCCAAAAGAAAGCTTTCTGCAGGGCTCTCTGCATGCTGATTTTATAGGCCACCTGTCTTTAATTTAATTATAGAGCAGTAAAACAAAGTGAAACTTTTATATAAATTACGTTAATAAACATTGGCAAAGCCAAAACCTTTGAGGATCAACATCTATCCCATGTTTAGTCAACTGTATTACCACTAGCCTGATTTTCACTGGGATGTCAATGCTAAGAGATTTTGGTGCAAGTCTTCCCCTGGTGTATCAGTGCCAGTTTCCACCTATACATCCCACATCAGAATGATGCCTCATTATGTTCTAAGCAGGAATGAAACTTTGCATCAAAGTCCATGTGCAACTAACTCTACAAAATAAAAAACTGGTCAAGTGAATGCTTTAGTGCCAGGGTTAAGTGTGTGTCAGTCAGTCTGCTCTGTGCAAAGTGGAAGAGAGACCAGGCAAACTGTCCCCAGACTCCCTGCAGAATACAATGGCATGTTGTGATTGATCTGCTGGACGTGAAATCAAGTATGAGAGCATCTCTGTGATTAAGCAGTTTACAAATAACTGTGATTACCAGTTACACTGGGAATTTGGCTAATATATTCTGGTGTAAAATGTGTAAACTTTTCATGTGGGTCTTCTGGACAAAGTGCTTTTTAACCTCTGAAAGGTCACTCATGCTGTGTGAAGTGAAAAATTTTGCTGATGAAGCACAATAAATGAGCTCTGTACGTGTGCCTGGCCCAGAAGTACCTGGGGTGGAGGAGCGAGAGAGGAAGCAGCTCACGACTTCTGTTTCCTCTGGTGCTAACGTAGTTGGTTTGGATAGTGAGCACCACGTTTCCTCTGCTACCACACCTTAACTTTTCATTATAAAAAACGCTGACATGAAGTTGAAGTGCCTTTTTTTCCTTTTCACAGTGATAAAAAGCAGTGCTGGAGCAGTGAGGGGGAGCACGGAGTGGGGGCTGCATTGTCGGGGCAGAGCTTTCCTTCTTCCATATCTGATGCTCAGCAGAAACATCTCAGGTGTCCTAATGGGTCAGGACTTTCCAGAGGGAGCTTGAAGTCCTTTTTAGAGGACACTGAATATGTGCCTGTGTCCCTCCAACGATTTAAACTTGCGCCCTGGGGATTACCGGTTGCCCTGGAAAAGCTTTGCTCTAACTGCTTTCATCCAGATGTTTTTCTTTTTGAATGGATCTGATCTAATGCTCTGATGCTGCTCATACGTCACCTGCAGAGCTTTAACTCTGCTAAAACCCCCATCACGTCCAAACAGGGCATGTGGAGGTGTCCCTGTGGTTGGGATTTTGGGGGAGCCTCCAGCAGAGCTGAGGAAGGACTGGCTCTGGGCACTGCCTCTTGACAGCTTAGAGTTAATCTTGGCTCTCCAACAGCAGCTTTCCAAAGCTCTCTGCCAGACATATTTTCATCTGAGCTCATGATATAGCGTTTGCCGTTTGAGAGAGTTTATTCAAACAAAAATATGATTACTGCACCGCTTCTCCCTCTTCCCTCACAGACAAACTTCACAACCAGACTGTGAACTTCATCTCATTTCCTTCAGGGTGTTGCAGTGCCAGTTTCAAACAGAGCCTTCTATTCATGAGCCAATTGGGCCTGTATAAATATTGTTTTTCCTTCTATCTGACGCAGCTCACAAATACGTTAGATTTCGAATGTCGCTGGCGCCACTTTTCAGAAGCAGAGTCCTGTACAAAGGTATCACTGTATGAGCTTGCCTGGATAAATCTCCAGTTTGGTCGTGTGCAGAGAGGGTGGTGAGCTCTCTCTGACTGGACAAGAACCATGTGGAAACGTAAATTAAAAGTGTTTCAGGCACATGCTTCATTTTTGCCCTTCTGAGTGTTTAGCTCTGTCACTCTTTTTGCAAGCGCTGTCACTGCAGTGCTTTGTGATCTTGGATGGACTGTCCATGTGCTTAAAATAACACTGTGCTATCTTTGTCTCCTCATTTTCTGAAAATCAGGCCATGCTTGTACAGTCTGCATTGCTCTTAAAACCTCTGAGTCATAATTAGTGATTAGTAATTCTACTAATCTTCTGTACAGATGGAGGCCAGTTCATTCTCAGGGACTGCAAAGAGGATAAAGCTATCAGTGCTGGAATATATTAGCTTAAATACCCTCCCACACACAAATACGCATGTACACTTTTCCCCACTAACTGATCTGTCATTCATTTAAACATGCATCAATGCTGGTGTTGGGGAAGGAGATGGGGAGAGCAGGGGTCATCAAAATGCTGAGAAGAGCCTGAATGTGCTGGTTTTAGCCATTAAAAGCCATCATGGAAAGTCCAAGCAATATTAGGATTAAGACTGTGACATTTCCGTGGTTGCTTTCTCAGCTGATGTGGAGTAAGGGTTGTCCTGGTGATGGGTGTCCAAGTGATGGGTGGTGCCCCACCATGCTGTTGGGCACAGGTGGGGGCAGAGCTGGGAGCAGGGATGGAGAGACCAACACACACAGCACTTACACCCATGGCACTGCTGGTTTCTGAGTATCCTGGCTTTACCTTTTGTTGGGCCAGTGGTTTTTGGGTAGGGTGAGGTGGGCTGGGCACAGGGTGTGTGATTTGGAGAAAGCCATTCTTGTTGGTGTCTTGTGCAGGCAGCTTACTGGCTTGTGCATGGGCAACAGGAGGCAAAGGACTAGAGGATGGGAGTTAAGCTGGAAGAGGGGGAAAGAATTACATAGAACGAGAAGTACGTGCTGTGCGAGCAAGGAAAGAGAGGGGAGAGACCAAGGAATAAAAAAAAATTATTAATCCTGACCTCCTTCAGGCCTATGTCAAAACCCCCCATACCCCAAACTGAGCACAAACTTAAAAGAAAGTGTAGGAAAGTGAACAGGTAGGAAAAAAAGGCAGCACAAGGGCAGTGGGAGAGGAAAACTGAGGTTGGAAATAGGCAGGAAAAAAGAATGAGGGGAACAGTCTTTCTACCTGAACGGTGGAGTTTGCTAAGCCATAGAGAAAGTGGCTGTAATTCCTCTCTTACATCAAGTACACTGCATCTGTTCACCTTATCAGAGAGGCTGGGGTGTGCTGCAGTTGCTGTAGGGTCAGGTACCCTTTGGTGAGGTTTGGTACTGCCATCCCCAAACCTGGCTCGGAGCTCTTCTGGGACTTCCCCCTGCTCAACTCCAGCAACTTCCCACCTCTTATGGGTGCACTGTATTTCTTTTAAACTCTAATTTTTCTCATTTAGAGAAGTTTTCCGCACAGCTGAGTTACACAGCTCAGGTCTGTGTTTGTTTGGGAGCCCTGGATCCTCTGAGGAGCTGTGCTCTTCTCCTCCAGCTATTCCTGTCTCTGTGGTTATCCCAGCAGGGCAGAAGTTGGCACCACCCAGGTAACCTTCACGTCATTTCTCTAAGGAAACATGACTCACTGTCTGTTTTCCATCTTATTTTTGGGGCTTTGGAGTCTGTGTTTTGGAGACAAATGCAAGTTTGTTGCTCTGAAATCCTCTCCCAAAACTGTCTGGGCTGCCACCCCTTAGGTTGCTGGTGCAGTCTGGACCAGCTGGCTGGACCTGACCTGGCACCCTCCTGCCTGATGTGGGGCCAGCTTATGTTTTTTTTATGAAACCTGTGATATTGAGCATTGCTTGGAAAGCTTTTGTAGTCTCATGACTATGAGAACGTTGGCTTTTACAAAGTAACTTTGGGGAAAAAAGACAGCTCTCTGTCTGCAGGGATTTAAAAGGTGGATATTTGATCAAAGCCAGTTCTGAATTAAACAAGGAGGGCGAGACAGCTTTGGCACCTCACTACATCCCAGGTAACTGGGGCAAGTTGCCCTCTGGAGGTGTCTGGGTTGATGTTAATTCAGGGAGGCAGCTCCAGGTGAGGGGATCTGGGATGACACACTGTGTGATCAGGTGGATCAGCCCTGCTTCGCTCCCCAGCAGGGCTGGAAAGGCCCTTCGTTTACACAGTGCTCTGCAGCTTTGTGGAGCCCCTTGTTGCCCTCAAACACTTAGTACACAGAGTCTCCTGTCTGGGGGACTTTATTTGGACCAAGAGGGCCTGGACTCTCTAAGAAGTAGGAGCCGTACCTCTGCAGTGTTGCTTTCAAAAGTGTGACCCTGAGGTTCTTGCTTTCTATTCTGACTCGAGCAAATTAGTTTGTTGCAGGTGTTGAACTTATTTTTTTTTTTCTATTAAAACAGATCTCTGGATTATAAAAATTGGGGTGGAAAGGTCTTTATAGTTTGTCTTCTCTGTGCATAGCGACTGCTCAGCTGGGAGCATAAATAACTGAATAAGAGCATCCAACTAAACAAAAGAGATTGTTCCTGCTCCCAGGTGAGGTTGTTTTGGTGCTCTTCTGCTCTGGTAGTGCTCTGTGTTGTTCTCCCAGCCTATGTTGGATGCTGTGGTCCTGGGGTGGGTTGTTCTGTTGGCATCAGTCTTCCATCAGTAATTTGTGTGGCCAGAGGATTTGAGTCAGTGGTGTTATTTAAAACCTTGGGTACCTATACTCACAGCACATAAAGGGAAATTATTAATCTTGGGCTGTGTTTGTGAAATAGGAACAGATTTGTATTTTAGATTTTGAAGTAGCTTCATGTAGTAGTGTAGATTTGAGATCATGTGCCTTTTGTGTACTTGCCTTGCAGGTCGCAGTGGAGCTCTGGAGGTTGCAGCCTCCTGGATTTGGGTTGCAGAGTTCTGGTTTTTTCTATGTGCAGTGAAAGCAGTGTTACTTAGTTGCTTGACATTTATTTTGGAGGAGTTTGTGCCTCTGTGTGATACCTGTGCCCTGCCTGGCACAGTTACACAGTTAGTGCTGCTGTGTCAGAGCCCGGAGGTGTGTGAAGCCTCGCAGGTTGATGTGTCAGAGGAGAAGAAATCAGGGAGATGAAGCACAGCTCGGTGTTCTGCACACAGAGAACTGCCTGCAAAGGGAGCAGCAGAACAGCAGGTAGATGATTTGCTCTTGCATCTCTACCGGTAGCAAAGTGAACTCGTGGAGCCCAGCTCTGACCCCCCGGACGAATTCAGGTTGATGGCCAAGGGTGTAAACTCCATCTGCACTCCTGGTTCCCTCTCCAGAGGGCAGCACCCCACATCAGAGACAGCAAACCCGTGCTCTGGAAAGGAATCTGGGAGAAATCCACTGAAATGTTGTATCTGGGGTTGTCTGCAGGGAGGGTCTGTGGAGATGTGAGGGAAGGAGTGCTGAGAAGACAAACTCTGGTTCTCTCTGTTCCTGTATCCCTTCAGATGGGTCAGTGAGGCTCCTGCTGCCACAGGGCTCAGCCTTGCTCCAAGGGGTTGAGAGTGGGAGTGACTTGAATTTCTAATGCTGTTCCAGTTTTTAACAAAAAGGCCCCTCCTGTCCCCTGGATGAGTGGGGTGGAAGAGCTGGAGGGGTGATGGCAACTCCCAGGGAGCACAGAGCTGTTGGTGTGGGGCTCCTTGGCTGTGTGCTGTGGTACAGCACACAGGACTGGCACCTGTGACGTGCCTTCAGTTGGTAGCTGCTGGTTTTTAACTTGGTTTTGTTTCACAATAAAGGGGTTAATATTACAAAGGAAAAAAAACCCCACAATTGTAATGCTTTCTCAGCTCGCCTCCATTTTTAACAGTCACATTTCAACCCCTTGTGTCCCCTGACTCACAGTGGAAGGGCTTTTGTTTCTGAATCTGTAATCAAAGCAACAAATGCGAAGGTCACTTCCTTCAGATTATATGGCAACGGAAGAAGTCCGGGATTGTGTCTCCCCTCTTCCCTCAGCTCGAATGTACAGAAAACATGAAGGCTTAGCTCATGCACGCTGTGAGTGCTTCTTCAGTCCTTTTAAACCAGCAGGGTGTGTGATGTGGAGGTAAGAGGCTGTATTTTAATTTCTGATGTTTAGCAGTGGTGGATAATGTTGTTTATTGTTGTTCAAGTGTGCCCCCGAGTTAAACGTGGTACAGAACTCGGAGCTGTGAGCACAGGAGAACTGGCAGCTAAAAATCAGCAAAGAGAGTTTGTTTCGGGGTACTTGGGTGGTACAGGCTGAAACCTTTCTGCTTGCTCTTCTCTTTGCCTTGGAGGATCAGTCCATAAAAATTTATTTTGCACTCCACCGTGGAGATAAGGGGCTGTTTGTTTATCCCAGCATTTACAGCTGCTTTTTCCTGCTTTTGTTGTAAGTGCTGCCTTGGCTGCTTTAGGAAAGGGCTAAATCCATGCTGCTGGATTCTGGTAACTTTGCTGTAGCTGGAGAGCAGGTCTGTAACTTCTTGTTATAGAGAACCTCTTTTCAGAGATTACTCTTAGAGGCTGCTCTGAGATATGACTTAACCCGAACAAAGCACAGATTCATGAGTCCCAAGGAAAGGCGGTCGGAGCCTGGTACAGTAACTCCTTTCAGCATGCAACTATTAAATGTCTCCTCAAAAGGTCCCCACCCCTCTCACCCCCCCAAAAAACCCTTGTGAAGAGGTTGGCTGGAGATGCAGCAGCACACATGGAGCTGGGTAACGGCTGCTGAGAAGGAGTCTTTGATCCAAAGCACTTGTTTTGCTTTAAAAGGGGAGTGTGGAGCACCCCCAGATCAGCTTCCTTGAGCGCCTGGCTAGGTGCTGGCACTGGGCTTGCTTTCCCCTCGCCACACAGAAACCCTGCTCCCTGCCTGCTCCAGCCCACTACCTGCTATTTTGACTTCTTAGAGAAGGCTCAAGGTTTTTTGAAAAGTTATAGATTCAACGGCAATGCAGATGGACTTGAGCTATAACCTTTTTAAAAATGATTTTTCATCTCCTTCTCGTCTAATGTCTGTTCAAGACTGGCACCTGGGATTCCTCAAGGGCTGCTGCCAAGCATGAGTGGCTGGAAAAGACCAGGAGTAGGATGAGCACGAGCCTGGGGAGGATGGCAGATATTTGGCCAGGGCTTGCTTTGCCTGTGTCTCCTGCCTCAGAAGCCTTCCCTCAAAAACCCAACGTGGTGGGATGAGCTGGAGGTGATGGAGGGGAGGGAAACAGAGGAGCATCCTGTGAGAAACCACCAGAGATGGGGGAGATCTTCAGGGTTGGGGAGAGGCAAAGAAGAATAAATGTAGTACACAGGTCTCCAGGGATGGGAAACCCCTTTGTAAAGGTGTTTTTTAGTTTTCTGTAACTATTCCCATTACAGGGAAAGCAGAGTTTGTTGAAGTGGGTCAGGGATGGCTTCTGGGGTGGGATAAAACACAGGAAAAGTTGCCAGAAGCTCTTGCACAGAATATCTCCTGAGATTCGTGTTGTGGAGACTTAAGCAAAGAAGCAGGAGCTTCTTAACTGATTTGCCTCCTGACTGAGGAGTGAAGGTCCGAAGAGGTCATGGGGAGGGCAGATGTCCAGTCCTGCTCCATGGTGGGCACTGCTTGTCCAGGGACAGAGGATGCTGCTACCTCCACTCAGTGTCCTTCCCCAGGCTGCCACTGCATTTGTTCTGTCAGGGAACATCAGGAAAGCTCTCTGATCCCACAGGATCTTTTTCTCCCCTGAATTCCCAGGAGACTGGACTGGAACAAAACATCACCACGGGCTTGTGTGCGGTAATGACCTGCCTGCAGTGTCTCAGCGCTGCTGGTGATAAGCATGTCTCCACCAGACATGAATTTATTAGCTGTGTTCTGCCAAAGAAAGCAGATGCTGGATTTCATTGACTTGATATTTGTGGCAGATTTGTGCTGATTGTTTCCTATTAATTTTCCAGATATTTATTTTTTTTTTTTTAGCTGTAGAGTTGCCTGCCTTTTCCTTTCTTCTTGTTGTTTTAAATACATTTTGAAATGGCATGACCTGTTTGAGAAACACTTCAGTTTTCAGCATGAGACACCTTTAAGGAGAATACTCATGCAGCAAGGGGGCTGTTTCTTCAAGAGAATGGTAACCTCTCCCCCTCTGTCAGAGGGACTCAGCATCTCTGATAACACTGCCAGTGAGATCCCATGGCCTTTGGCAGTGTCAGGAGAGGTGAAATGCTGACTGTCAGCTGGAAAGTCTGGGGCCAGCAGAGCCAGGGAAGGCTTTTCTGCAGCACTTTGTCCCTCTGCCTCCTGCCATGGGAGCCAGTGCTGCCTGTGCACTTGAGTGTGCTCATCCCTGTGCTGCTGCACAGGCCGTGGGTGAACATCTGCTGCAGCCCCACAGGGGCTGGAGCATCAGCAAGTACAGGAAACAACCATGGGTAGCATCAGGAAAGGCAGCCACACTGCAGCATTTGCTTGTGGGGAGGAGTGGGGTTAGTTTTTTACATTGCATGTGGTGGAGAGCAAGAAGCAGCAACTCTCCTGCTTATATTTTGCTCTTGGCAAAGGGCTTTATGTCCTGGCTGGAATATTGGATTTATCATTTTGAGGATGATTGAATTAATTGATTCCCTGGATTTTATTTTGTCACTGCTCTTTGGTTTTGTTGAGTTTTGTGTGTTTGTTTTTTTTTTTTTTTTAATTGCAATGTGCTCATCATTATTTCTGAGAACTTTAGTGAGGGGGAGATTTAGAACCACACGACCTGCTTTGCCAGGTGGGATCTTTCTGATGACCACAAGAGAGGCTGTGTCTGTCATCCTGTACAAACCATCAATAGAGAAAATGAAGGAGTCCCTTAGATTTGCTGTCCCCTGCAATGAGAAATAATAGAATAAATGGGAAAAAGCAGAGCTGCATGGAAAGTGTGTTGGCACTTGGCCCTGCAAAGCCAGAGTGCCTGCGGTGAGGGAGAGCACTTGAGCTGTTCGTTTGCCAGACTTTTTCACTGGCTCAGCTGGTGGGGCTTACATGAAAGTCAGTTGATGCTCTGCAGGAGCCAGTTTTTTCATCGGATCTCCAGTTCACATGGCTATTTTAGGAAGGTGCCATGCAACCCAGGGAGCCTCTCAGCCCCCTGTTCCAGGCACTGTGTTTTATCTCTAACTCTTTGCCAAACTTCAGCAGAGCCAACGTTTCCATGTAAAGCGTCATCAAAGGGGCATCAAAGTGCAAAACTTGCACTTAAGATGAGACAGGCTGGAGAAAAATAAAATATTAGTTCTGTATGTGTCATTCAGTCATCTGTCCCTGCCTGGTTGGTCCTGATAAAGAACATCCTGAGGTTGGGAATGACCCTGTACAGTCCCTACAGTGGCTGTGGGTAAAGGAGGGATGGGAATGTGAAGAGCCAGGGTGGGCTCTGCAGCACTTTGGAATGATGAGGGTGGCACTTGGAGTCAAGCTGGTGAGGTGAAATAGAATGGGCCTGGGTTGGGAGTGACCTTAAAGATCATTTAGTTCCAACCAGCACCTTTTGACTGGGTTGCCTAGAGCTCCATCCAACCTGGCCTTGAACAGTTCCAGGAATGGGGCAGCCACAACTTCTCTGGGCAACCTTGCTGTAGCACAAAGACAAAGCCAGCCACTTCAGTGCATCACTGGCTATTTAACATTAAGCAGATACTGGCTTCTGTTAAAGGTTAATAGCAAGATAACAAATGATTTAAGGCAAAATCCCGACCCTGTTAAAATTAATGGCAAAATTAATTGACTGCACTGGAGCCAGGATTTCAGCCAGAGGTTTCTTTATGACTTAAAGATTAGGAAGGAGAGGCAGCATGTCTGGAGACATGGTCTGTCCCCGTAAAGCTGGTGGAAGCTCTGCCATTGCCTTCAAAGGCATCACAGTGGGTTTATTGTGTCTCTGTGCCTTGGCAGGAGCCCACTGGCTGCCTGGGCTGGTGTGGGCAGAGACTGGGAAAACCTGAATTTTTGGGCCCCGAGTGACTCGTGGTGTTTTGCAGGAGGTGGTGTGAGTCCAGGAGACTGTGAGGGGAGGGCAGCCATGCAGAAGAGGCATCACTTGGGAGCTCTTGCAATGCACCCCTCTCTGGCAAAGGAGGTGCTGGAGAGGCACGCAGTGGGGTGGGATGGGAGGGCGTGTTTCCCAGATCTTCACCTGTGGGAGAGGGGAGCGTTTCTAATCCTCATCTATTTCCCTGTGAGCGCCTCCCACCCTGGGACGCTGGGTGGCAGGCACCTACATTGGTCAGGGAGGACCTGTGGGCTGCAGACAGGCTCCCCAAAATGTGCATTATGGTGTTTTTGGAGACCTATGCAGATCCTATAAAAATCTTCCTTAGAAGTGCTGGTATAAACCCAAACTTCTGTTTGTTATTTTTTCTGCTTGTTCTTTTAAAGTTCTGAGTGATTCCAAGTGCTGGAATATGATGAGGCTTTGCTCTCCCAACAGACACACCAGGAAACTGAGGTCATTTAAACCATTATGACTTTTTCCCCTCTTCCCCCCAGCTGCATGCAGGCCCCTTCCTTCTAGAAGGAAAAGCGAAGGCTTTTATTTTCCTGAGATGTGCCTAGTTAGGGCAAGCTCCATGTTGGAGTACATTCTTGCATCTGATTTCGTATTTTGATCAGGCCATGCACGTTCAGGGGCCCCACATAAGCTGGCTGGTTGTACCCAAGTCAGTGAAGGAGTGCTGATCTGAGGCAGCTGAGGAGCTGATCCTAAATACCTTCAGGACAAAGGAAAATACCCCACCTAAATGCCAATAAAAATCTGAAGTCAGTGTAGGGGCTTCAGTGTTAAGCTTTGAAATCTCTTATAGGCTTATGATTTACAGAAGAGAGGTTTGGATGAAAAAACCAAAGCCATGACAGGAAATTACTGGTGATGCTTTATAGGTGGTTAACTGCAGCTCAGCCTGGGATTTGGAGATGAAATCCTTTCAAGTTCCAGGTTGTTCTCTGGGCTCATGCACCTGCAAAGCAGTGCTCCTGCTTCTGAGTCACCAGCCAAAAGCAGGATGGAAGAATTTTGGGACCCCCTCACGGCACAGGCTTTGTGGAGGCTGGGTCAGTGTGGCCAAGGGACAGCACTGCCTCCTGTGAGTGGGAATATTGCTCTTTGGCTTTTTGTTATCTGCAGGATTTTCTTCAGTGCTCTGACTGCTCAAGCCACAGTGTTGTGCCTATTTCAGGAATAAATGAGCCAGTTTTTATAAGCTTACGTACTAATGATGCACCACAATCCAATTTCTCACTTTTAAAACTGCAGTTTTGCTGGCCATGTATTTAGTCAGAATGGTTCCCCTTTCTCTCTCATCACTGGATGCAGCAGTGCAGGTGGTTTTTCCTGCCTGTAAAATACGTTCAGGAGCTACTTACCTGCCAGCGAAGTTTAATTTCTCGTGGTTACCCTGCCAGGAGCTAATGGGAATAACGTGCACAGTTCAGTGCAGCTGAATCCCTGGTGTCACACTCAGATGTTTCCAGGCAGAGCCCTTTGGGTGCTCAGGAGCAGCACTCAGGTCTGAACAAAAGGGTTTATCTTGGGAGGAAGGGAAGAGGAGAACTGGGAGAAAAGGTTCGCTCTGTCCAAAAGACTTGTCATGGAATGGAGGGTGTGAAAGGTGTTAAATGGTGGGGCTTGGTTTTAAATCTTCTGGTGATGAGAATTTAGGTGGATGCAGGGCCCTGGCACAACCACCCTGTACCTGGGCAGGTCACACTTACCCATCAGTGCAGTGTGGGCTGCTGAGCCCAAATCATGGCACATCCCCAGCTGAGAGCAGCTGGGATGCATGTACAGACCTCTGAGCATTTCAGTGGTAGAAATAGTTCCCAGTTTTGTCTTAATTATGTTCAGCTTATGTATAATCCTTTCTTCTCTGGCCAAAGAGTTGTGAGAGTTTGGGATTTTTTGTTTTGATTTTTTTAGTGTTTTTTGTTTGTTTGTTTGTTGTTTTTTGTTTGGTTTTTTTTTTTGTGTGTGTGTGTGTGTGTTGTTTTTTTTTTTTAGCTTTCCCTGGGAATGAAGACTCCAGACCTTCTTAGAACAAAAAAGGCTTAAAAATAGAAGTCAGTGACAGATATGGCCAAGCGACTTCTCTGTGATTTGCTCAGTTCTGGGAGGAGAAGTCTGGCCTGGAGGGAGGAGCAACACATTTGGGTTTGCTTCTGACTTGAACCCTTCATGATTCCCATTCCTAAGCTGCCCTTCAGGAGATGTGTTATTCTGACAGCTTTTTTTTTTCTTTTTGGCTCAAGTTTTTTTTTTTGAAATTTCCTGTTTACACCCTGTCTAATTACTCTTTTCTTTTTCTTATTTTTTTCCCAACTGGATGACACACATGGATGTCTAAAAATATTGCATGTAACAACCAGCTTCGAATAGGGAGGATGTTTCTGTCCAAGAGAAATAGCATAAATATCCTGCATATGCTTTTTATTCCCCAAATAAACATTCAGGCTCGGGATATAATAGGGAATTGGTTTAGGTAGCCAAGAAGTAGTGCTTTTTTTTCTCTCTGCCTTGTTGATTTCTTTATCTTTTTAGAGGATGGAGACTTTAGAAAATCTGCCTTAATTTTTTTTTTAAATGGAGGATTTCTTATTTTTGTCACAAAAAAGGGGAAGACAAAATGTTGCTTCTTCCAGCTATATGAAACCTCTATGATAATGTTAATTTGCTGTGTAGAATCACAATCTCATCCGGTGCTTTTATTTCCACACATGGATATTCTGAGAGTTGTGTGTTTGCCTCCTTTCCAGTCCTCTCCATTTTGGAGTTTTTATTGCTTTCTTGTGTGCAGAGCATACAAGTGACTTTGGGAAGCAATAAGAACCCAGTATCCCAGTATGGTTTTGCCAAAAATAGGGTTGTGTAATGCCTCTCTGCGAATTTCCTATTGGCAATGTGACGAGAAACGGGGATGCTTCATGATTTCTGTGCTACTACTTCTTTTACTGAATAATAGCTTAAATACTAGCAAGGCTTTTAAAAACAACTGCTAAGAAGACCAATTTGGGGGCACGTTGCTAAAATATAGCAAAATTTGTTCATTTGTACAAACAATGCGAAATCAATGAGAATAAGCTGAAAACAGATGTGTGTGTATACCAGCTCTTGACTGAGCCAGACAGCTGTGCTCATCTCGTGATGGATTGGTCCAGCCACACAGAAAATCAATTATATTGTTCAGATTAGCAAGGAGTCCTGAATTAAAGATGAAAGAAAATGTATCAGCGAGTGCTCCAGGGCATTGGGTCTTGGAGGAGCCCAGTGCCCTGAGAGCCAGGGAGCTCAGTTTGAGTCCCTTCCAGAGCCTGAGGAAACGGGCCTGTGAGCGGATGTGCTGAGGGGAAATAAATCACACCGGTGTCACTGGGGGAGTTAAAAACGGGTCCTTTGCTGCTTTGGCTCCAGGAGCTCAGGGTCTCTGAGCTGGAGGGACTCTTCCATGGCCAAAATCCTTATGCAGCCATAGTGATGAAGTCCTCTTTATGAAGCTCTCCAGCTCTTCTTCAGGCGACAGGAGGGGACCAGACTGGTGATAGCTGTGCTGCAGTGTGTGGTGTTGCTGCACCACAGCCATGTCACACCTCTGTGTCACTGTGCTGGGACCATCCAGGGCTGGTGGAAGGGGATTGACACTCCAAAGCTTGTGAGGTGGGCTTGGAGCTGCAACAGCCTCTGAAGCTTTTGGTTCTGCCTCCTGTACAAAAAGGGCTTGTGAAATGTGAGTACTGCCTTGTATCTCAGAGCCCTGTCTGCACAGCAGGGCAGCTCCATGTGGGGAGAGAGCTGTCTCCTGGAGATGACCTCTCTGGTGGGCGACATTCCTGGTGTAGGATGGGCTTGTGCTGCTCTGTGTTGGAAACTGGGAGTGATTTGCTTCTGATTGTGTTTGTGAGAACGGAGTAAGCCAAGTGAAGTGCTCTCTGCCCCATCAGGAATGGGGTGGGGATGCTTGGAGCGAGCTCCTGCGCAGCTGCAGGAACCAGGGTGCTGGTTGCTGAAGCCTTGGGTCAGCAGGAGGGAGGATAAGGGCTTGGACTGTCTGGTTTAACACCACTTTGCTTAGGGATTGGAGCCTGCAGATGCAAAGCTGGTCACCACGCTGGCAGATCCGCGTTCCTCGATCAGGCTGTGGTGCCACACCGTGAGTACCTCAGTTGTTCCTCAGCCCAGGTGAAGGCATCTTAGTAGGGTTGTAGCTCTCAGGTGTGCAGGCATGGGCTGGGGGGCAGAGGGATGCAAGCAGCAGGGGGAAGGAGCTTCAGAGCCCCCCTCTCTTCTTGGAGCTACAGCCAGCAACAGGCATTTCCTAGCCCTGCATGTTTCTCTCGTGTCCCACCATGTGACAAAGGGTTCCTGGGGTGACACGAGCCTGTGGCCACACAGAGCTCTGGGGATACAGGTGGGAGCTGATAGGTTTGTCATGGCAATGGCATTTCACTGAGCACTCTGACATCTTCTGCGCTCCTTGACTGAGCTCTCCAGTACTCTGGGAAGTGGCTGTCTAATTTCTGACATGAGATTCCTGGAGTCCCAGGTACTAAATGTTGTCTGTGTCTAAGCTGTTTCCCTATGTTTTCTCATCAATAAAATCAGGGATAATTATATCATGCCTATCTTCAGGGATATCATGACGTTTAATTACTTTTGAGTTGCTTTGGAATTACCTGGAATAGCTGAATAGAAGTACAGACTATACTTGGTATTTCTTTCATTTTATTCCTCCCAGCTACCTTCCTTTCTTCTCAGCACAAGGCTTTGTGGATGTGTTTGCTATAATAGAAACCTTTTTTTACTTAACAACAGACAACTGAGGCAATTAAAACAGTCAGAAGTGATTAATGTGATTTCACTGGGTGAAAGCTAAAGCAGCTCGCAATTAAATAATGGCAACCCTCGTGCTATCTCAGAGCAACAGATGGGGAACGATTTGAATACACTATTGGATCAGACACTTTGCAACAGGGGCAGATTGGTAACAGTGTGTCAGAGCCAGAAATGTGCTCCACCTTGAAGGGTGCCTTGATGAAATGATTAATTGATGGTAACGCGCGACTTAGTTATGAGTGTGCCATGGCAGACCTTCAGCTCTTGGGAACAAATGGACTTGTGATCGGATCCTAATGGATTTAGGGGCTCTAGGTAGCGTGTTTGGAGAGCTGACAAGTCTCAGGGAACCTGCTGGAAAGTTGGAATCGGGATGGAATTGGGAAGCTTCTCTTCCAGAAGCTGAAGGATGAAGCGCTGGGAGTGCAGAGCATGGGAGGGGATGATGCCTCTGCAGGGTGCAGCACCACGGGGTGCAGCTGTGTTTTTGCACGGAGATCATCACCGCCATCCCGGGGTGGTGCAGCCTGTGCTCTGCACTCCTGCGTGCAACCATGTGTTACTCTGCTTTTTTTTTTTTTTTTTAAATTCCTGTTCATAGCAGTGGGAGGAAAAGAAAGGAAGGGATTTCTTTTCACTAGACTTGCTCTGCAAACTGTCCTTGTACCGGTATTGCTGTTTTGGTGAGCGATGTGATGTTTAGTAGTGCCGTAAGTGTCCAGTGCTGGTGCTGCAGACGCTGGAGAGAGAGTTGTGCCCACAGATGGGTCGTCTCTGACCTGTTTGCAGAGCTCCTCAGGAGGGCACTCCCTCTCAGCTTTTGGTCCAAGTGAGCTCAATTAGTTGAAACAACAAAGCTTTGTTGTTTTGGGCTCTCGTGGCTGAAGGGCTGGCTGGTGACAGAGGCGGCTGTGTCTCGGCAGCCCTCGCTGCATAAACGGGGGCAGCACAGGGGGGAGCTGGGAGGTCTCCTCAGTTATACTGCCATCACGTATAAATTGCACTTATTTTTAAGTCTTTGTAAGCTTTGGGTGTGCAGCATGTCAGGGCAGGAGGTGATGAGAGGTGCTGGTGGCACTAGAGCTCAGCCCTGCCCCTGCAGAGCCGGAGGGACGTGAAAGGAGAAGCCGTTGCGTGTTGCTGTTCAATCCCTCTGGGAGCCCCTGTCTAAGCAAACCATCCCCGGCCTCTGCTCACAGCTCACAATTTGTAGTCCACAAGAAGCTTGTGCTGTCAGGAAAACGAGTTACTTTGAGGCTGGGAGAATAAATATAAAAGCCAGGTTTCCTTCACCAGCTCTCACCCAGAGAGTGTGCAAAGCTGGTCCTCGCTGAAGCTGCTGAAAGGCCCGGAATTAGAACAGATATTAAATAATGTAGAAGCTTTCATCGAAATGTATTAGACTTCAAAGGGCAGATATTAAAGGGGCATAATGTGCAGCTATTTCTGAATTGCTCACCTCTCAAAGAGAGAAAGAGACTTTGTTTGCAAGAGATAAATGGGACACAAAATTGGTGGTTCAGATATAGCATCAGAGGTTCAAAGCTCACTCATAATCACGCAGTTTGAGCACCTTCTTGACCTGTGCAGCACCTATATAAGATTCTTATGGAGGCAGTGACTTGTAATGCTTCATGGAAGTTATCCAAGGGAAAATGTTAAAGTGCTGGTAGAGACTCAATCTCAACTAGACACGAGGCCAATGGACTAAATCTGGGCTGCCACATCTGCAGGGTCGGATAGACTTGGGTTTCATGGGTACTTGGTCATCTGCTCCTCACCAGAGCAAAAGGCCCCGCCTGCTGCTTGTAGCTGTGGTACTGGCCAGGCTGGTTGATCCTCAGGTTTAATTCTCACAGCATTTGTGTTGTTTTTATCTGATCCTGAGTGCTGCTAAGCACCCTTAATTCTGGCTTGAAGCTGACAGGAGCTGAGAGTGCTGAGGCAGCTCCCCAGACTGAGTCCTTGGAGGAGGATGCTTGGCTTGGGTACAGAGCCAATTCCCTTATCCCTGCAGATTACACACTTGCTCCACACTGTCCTTGTCCCTGAGCTGCGTGTGCTCTGGTGCAAGCCAGGAAAGCTGGGAATCTTGCCCTTCCTGACAGAGCTGTGTTGTTGTCTTTGCAGATGACAGAGGGCCGGCACTGCCAGGTGCATCTCCTCGATGACAGGAACTTGGAGCTGCTGGTTCAGGTACAGACCTCGCTCTTTTGGGTACTAGAGTAAGTCACAGAAGTGTAATAAAAACAGGCATGCTCAGGCACACGTGCCCTTCCTCACACTTGGATTAGCAGGAGGATTTCCCTGTGCACGGTGGACAAATAATTTTCCGTCCGTTCTGCAATCAGCTTTCACCAGTATTTGTAAAGTGTATTAAACACACCCATTGTGGTGATGATTTTTTGTCATTTAGATGGGAAGAAAAGTCTGTGGTTTCGAGGATGTTTTATTCCCATAACAGAACTCCGAGTGTGAGGTTCTCAAATACACAGTGTTTTCTTAATTGAAAAATCTCTCCTGCTGTAAGTGCAGGAAAGCCTGGGCTGCTACCTTCTTCTCCAGAAAGAGGAAAGCCTGTGTTCTTGAGCTTAATGTCATGGATTAAGTACAGAATTGCCTCTCCATGCTCCACACAGCTCCACAGAGACACCTCGAGTCTGATGGAGCCACTTCTGTACTGAATTGTCCAGCAGGGTTTTAATGTGGCCATGTGTACTTAAATGTCAGTATTTGCAGAGAAAAACTTTATTTTATATGAAAAGCCTGGACTGAAATGAATTTTATTCTTTCAATAGCCCAAACTTTTATCTAGGGAGTTACTGGATCTGGTGGCCTCACACTTCAACCTGAAAGAAAAGGAGTATTTTGGGATAACCTTTATCGATGATACGTAAGTATGTTCATTTATTTTAGACAGCTGTGTGATTATTACAATGTGAAACTTTATCTCTGACAGCATGGCAGCTTAGTGTGATGGAAGAATGACTTTTTTTGAAGAACAATTTTCCTATCTTGTGCTTGGCTGAGGAAAGGGGAAGGCATGAAACAGAAAATATTTGGAAAATATCTTCTGGGCACAAACCAGAGAATACTTGCAAAATACTTTCCTGATGCTTTCACTTTTCGTATTTGTCTCACAAGCTGAAAAAACTGATTCAGTGATAATTTCCCTTGTGAGCACCCTCAGCTTTCCTCCTCTTCACTTTTAGTAACAACAAAAAAGTTTTGCATTGATTTTTCAAAATGAATTGCTCCTCTTGCTTTGCCCTTGAATTTCAAATGTATTATTGAGTCTTTTAAACCTGAATTTCCCAAGCAGCAGTGGCAAAATATGAGGTTAGTCCTTCCTATAAACAGCTTTCCTCTGGCTGGGGCTGGGTGTGATGCTCGGCTCCAGACTGCTGTGGGAGATCTGCTTCCATGGCACTGACCCAGAGTCAGCTGGGTTAATTGAAATCCCAGCTGGTGTTTAGGCTCATCTGTCAGCGTGGCACTGAAATGTGGCTTCCCCACTTCTGCTGGGTGCAGGACCAAAGCCCACAGGCAGGAGTCTGCTCCCCAGGGCCAGTGTCTCCAGAGGGCTTACCCCAGCTCGCCCTAAAAAGCTGGAACAGAGCTGCTTAGGGCAGTGGGGACATGGAGTTGTGCACTGATAAATAAATAAACCTCTTCTTCTTCTCTAATGGGAATAACATTAGTGCTTGCAGCTCTCCATTGCTGCTTTTTATGGGGTCCTGGATGAATGCCTTTCCTTGAAGATCATGTTAGAGCTGTGTTTGGGGCCACTCTGCCAAGGCAGATCCCACGTGCAGGTGCAGGACTGGCCCTGGGGATGGGGCTGAAGTTCATGGAGCTGGTGTGAGCTGCTCACTCTGGGCCCCTGACCCCACACTGTGTTATTTTTACCAGCCACTCTCAGCTTGAGTGATCCCTGGAATACTTTTGCCACATCCTTGTCCCTTCACTTGTTGGAAAATACTTTCTTCCAGATCTTCTGTAAATCTCTTGAGGATGCTGTTTGCACTTGGCTTATTTTTTCCCCTGGAAGAACTGCCATGACATTTTTCTAGAGGTTTTTTGGTTGCTGGAACTCCCCTCACAGTGAGCTTTAAAGTGCTGCCCAGGGCATTACCTGAAAGCTTGTTGGCTTCCCCAGAAACACCAGTGGGATTCCAGAGCCTGCCTTGGGTGTATGGCACAGGGCTGGGTGCTTAGAAGGGAGCATGTGGCCTCTGGAGGGCACCCATGGCCCAGCCTTTCGGGGCAGCCACAGGTTTCTGTGCACCCCTGAGTCCTCAGGGAGGTTGTTGGGGTTTGAATCACAGACTGGTTTGAGGTGGAAGGGACCCTAAAGCTCATCTTGTTTCAATCCTGACATGGGCAGGGACACCTTCCACTTGACGAGGTTGCTCTGAGCCTCATCCAACCTGGCCTTGGACAGCTTGGCAATGTCTTGGGGGGATTTTTTCTTTCTGGCTGATTCCCATTTCAGTCAGAGAAGCTGCTGCAGAGAGAACTGCCTGATTTGAGGAGTGTGCCTCTGGTAAACCCCTCTGCTCTGAAACAGGGGTTTGTCATTCTGGGGTTGAGACAGAGTAGGAAGAGTTGGGGATGCAACTGCAGAGCTGAGCCATCCCCATGCAGCAGAAGGATCAGACCCATTTCTACCACTAGACATGGAAAGTCAGTGGAAGTCACTGAGAGTCAAAGAGCATTCTTGAACACCAAAAGTGAATGGTATGAAAATCTGAAAGTTAGGAGGGAAAAAAAAATGAAATAATTTAATGAGATGTTTGTCTTGCTTGGAGCTGCATCTTGACCTTTTTAAAGTAACACTTGGAGTAAACATGAGCACTAAGAAGAACCCACTTCTGTATTTCCCCCATCCCAGTTTTTAACCTTCTCCCCAACCTGTTTCCACAGAGGTCAGAGTGTGTGGCTGCAGCTGGATCATCGTGTCCTGGACCATGACTTGCCCAAGAAACCAGGGCCGGCAACTTTGTATTTTGCTGTTAGGTGAGTAATTGTTTCCACCAAGAAAACATTGCCACTTGGGTTTATTTATCACCGGGGGGTTTGTTTAAAAGAACTGATTACAGTTTTGATAAAGGAAATAAATGTCAAAGCAGAAGTGTTATTTTTAGAAGGAGATTAGGTCCTGGATAAGTGCTGCTCTCTTTTGTATTTAACTATTAAATAAAGTAGGTTGGAACCTGCTACTTTTTAAACTGTTACTAGGACGTTATTGCAAGAATTTTGCTGGGTTTCTGATATTTTTTTGGTTGGTTTTTGCTGTTGTTTTTGTTTAAAACCTCGTATTTTAAATATCTTCTTTGCTTGACTTGTCTTTTAAGTGTGCTAAATAGTAATACAGTTTATTTAAACAATCATACTTACTTTTTTCCTTCTATTTACTTAAGGTTTGTCTGTACTTGAAAGGGATTGCTGATGGCTCTTTGCTCTCACAGCTTAACCAGTCCCCAGGAGAGAATGAAATCCCTGACAAAATGATGATTTTGGCCAATGTAATTGCTTTACTTTAGGGCTGTTGCTGGCAAAGCTCTACTGGTTAAGGGTCTGAAAAAAACCACATGTCCTACGAAACAGAGCTGTGCTGGCAGAAAAGAATCATATTCTTAATATTGTTGGAGTTTTTGTTTTCCTTATAGCCTATGAGGAAAATGAGAGCAGACTGACCTCATTTGCTTTGCAGATCTCGGTAAATTTATGCCTTGTGTGCTTAATTATTTGAAGCACTTCCAAGGCAGAGCCTCTTGTGTAGCTGGGTCGGCTGGCACCGCTGTCTCACCACATCCCCCATCCCCTGCTCATCCAGGGAACGGGGCAAACAAATGGCACTTTGTTTTGGCTGAGTACGTGCTGATTTGTGATGGCATGCAGAGCTCCTCTTCCCTTCCACACTTTTAACAGAAAGAAAGAAAGAAAAAAAAAAAAAACCAAAAACAAAAACCCAAGCATTTTAAATGGGATGATGGGCTCTTCACTATATTCACTGTTTGATGAGGATCTGGGAGGCTAAAGCCTGTGGCTGCCCAAGAAAGCTGTGAAGGGCAATCCTATGACTTGAGCATTTCTGCATTTGGGATTCACGCTGTTGGCTCGTGGTGTTCATTTTGGCCCTCGCTATTGCAAGGTGGTCCTCGACAGGACAGGATGTGCAGAGACCTGGGCAAGAGTTCACGTGTGAGGAGTGGGCTTGGAAAGATCTAGAAGCCAAATTTTAAGCCTGACTACTTTGGGGTCATGAGATACAAACCAAGCAATTAGGAGCCAAGGAGGTGGGCAGTCAGTGAGATGCAGAGCAGGCGGAGGAGGATATAGAAATAATTAGCACTACAGAAACTGTCTGATCAGTAGAAAATTGATATTCCAGCAGAAAAACCACTTCAAAACCTGCAGCTCTCTACTCTATTACAACTTTTTGGTTAAGGAAGCGACTCCAGGCCTTTGCTCCGTTGCAAATGCTCTGGGTGGTTAGTTCAGACACTTATCTTCTGGGAACACATTTACCTTGTCATAGCCTATTCCTTAATTAAAATCCCATGAGAGCAGCTGAAAATACACAATTACAGCTTAGTGTGCCCGTGTCTTGAGAGGAAAAGCGAGACTGGGTGTGTGATGAATGGCAGGGAGAGGGTGGGCAGAGGCCCCAGCGCTTGGCACCTGTTCCCTGGGCTGGAGGGGTCCAGCCCTGTACAACGTGACCCCAGTGGGTGCTACTGCAGGGGCACAGAGACCTCCTGTGCCACCCATTCCTTCTGAATGTCTGAAATAGGCTCAACCATGAATAGAATAAATACTAAATACTACTTCAGTTTAAGACACAAGAGTAATGAGGCAGAGCACTGAGCTGCTGTTCTCCTAACCAGTGGCAAATGTGCAGCAACATCAGTTCCCAGTATCTTTTGACACTGCACTGGACAGTTTCCAGTAGCACAACTGGAAATAGGGGAATCCCCAGATTGCTGGTGATGACTCTCTTTTTCTTCATCACTTCTCATCCCTGAGCTTTTGCTGTTCCATAAGGAAATATGTGATAATCCTCTGAGACTTTTAATTATTGTCAGCTGGCATAAACTCAGTCCAGTCACGTAAGCTGTCCTGTGGTACACACAGCTGAGGGGCTCTATAATGCAGATTTAGGACTCACAGAAGCGTCATTCTAGTTTCAGGGATGCTGACAGCTTTGAAGTAAAAGCAGGATGTAGGCTTTATGGTGTTCCCAAACGTGCCTGTCATCCCCTGAACATCCTTATCTCTGTAATCCAGTGTTCCCCATCTGTAATGGGGTGATAAGAACATACAGCTTGTACCACGGAGGAAATGGAGCACAGGGACACAGCTGGGGCAGGGGGCAGTGCCCCCCAGGGCCCTCTCCCTAAATCCATAGATCCTACAGGCTCCTGCTCTGTAGCAGCAGTGACTGGGAGCTGCCTCTCTTGAGAGCCAGGGGTACTGTCCTGCTTCTGGAGGTAAATCAGCCATGTCTGACTCATTTTGCAAGAAACTCCAAGTGCAAATGAGGTTGTTAGTTGAGGACAATCACGTTCTGGTGCAGTGGAGGGAGGGAGGCTTTAGCAGGCTGAGAAGGGCCACACTGTGAAGGGCTGGTCTGGCAGCAGGATGGGAAAGGATAAAGAGTGAGGATCCTGCCCTCTGCTCTGCATTTCTGGAGAGCAACACTCAAGGGTATTTAAAGTAAAGGTTAGCAAAGCTGTTGGAAAAAAATATATCAGGTGTGATCAAGAGAGGGTGGAAATACCTGAGGCTTCAAGAGTTCACGTGGAAAGGTGAGTCACGGAAAGGTAAAGTAGCCTTTCAAATGTCTGAGGCAGGCTGCTGGCCTCAGGTCTGCCCCTTGGACAGGCTGCATGCCTGTAAAATGGGTAAATTATCTGCAGAGGCATTCTGGAAAGTGCTTTAAAATTAATTAGATGGAACATGTTGAAGGAATGTGAAATACTAAAACAATTATTCTTTAATGTATCACTCGTCTCAAGCCACAGCGTAAACACTGCAAACATTCCTAACACGTGTGGCAGGTCTCAGCTTCACTGCTCCCCACCACGTACTCCGTGCTGCTGCTGTGGGCTTCTCCCAGTGTCTTACAAATCATCCACACCAGGAGATGTGTGGCTGGAGCCTGAGGCTGTGAGGAGCCCTAAGAGTACCACAGAGCCTGCTTCTGACACACACAGTGGGCTGTGTGCCCTGTGTTGGCCATCCAACCCTCCTGCTCTCCAGGGCAAGGCACTGAAAAGCCCTGGGCTGGTGTGCATTGCTGGGGCAGTGGTTGTGGTGGTCCAGGTCTTTGCTTGGCTGTAAAAAAAGGCTGTATCTTCTGTCTAGTGCTGAGTGGGAGCGTCCAATGTGCTCACCCTGCTAAGGAGTTGAAGGACATGTATTCTGCTTTCATATCCAGCTAAAGGACGATTGACAAGACCACCTCCACACAAATTTGTCTCCCTTTAAACTGACTTGGCAGTTCCATGCTCCTCGAATTATCTGTGTGTTTTCTCTGCACCATTTAATGCACCTCAGCACTGCTGGGTTTGATGCCCTGAGCGAGTCAGAGAAGCACAGGGGTGGGTTGTGAGTGATTTTGCCAGCAGCAAAGGTGATGTTTGGTGTAGTCCCCAGTAACAAACTGGGGACCCATTTGCCAACCTTGTCTTTAAGGCTGAGCCAGTTGCAGCCCTTCCATTTAAGCCCCTGGTTTTGGGGCTCCCATTGCCAGTAGGATGGATCAAGCTAACCCAAAAGCCTGGTGGCTTCTCCACCTGCCCCACCTCGTTTGGAATTACCTTTTCCACTGCTGTGGCTTTATCTGCATAGGAGGGATGGGCTTTGCTCCTTTAGTGTTTGACAGAGTTCTCATCTCATTTGGAAAGTCATCAGATATCCAGGATCTATTGAACCAGGAGCTGCTGTTCCCTGTGTGCTGTCAGCCTGTGATTTTCTGCTTGTTCTCTCCTAACAGGCCGGAAATTAAGTGCAGTAGCTCATAGTTCCTCTGTGCTATTTTATTGCTAGAGAACAAAACACTGAGGAAATAAAATGACTCGGGAGGAAGATGAAACCTCTTCTCAGAGGAAACTAACTAAGGGTTGTTTTGTTTTGTTTTTAATTTTCAGGTTCTACATTGAAAGCATTTCCTTTCTCAAGGACAAAACCACAGTAGAGCTGTTCTTTCTGAATGCCAAGTCATGTGTACACCAGGTAAGGCTCAGTGTCCTTCAGAGCTCCTTGTTGTGCGTCTCCCTTTCATTGCTCCTCCGGCACCTACACTTGGTGGGAGCTATGTTTGATTTCTAGATCTGGTGGATGTCATCAAACCAATGAGGAATCACTTTTGGGATGGGTAAATATGATTATTCAGGCAGCATAACCTCATATCACTGCACTGAAAGGCTGATAGCACCTGAAGCACTGATAGTGCACTGAGTAAGGCAGTGAGCAGACTGTGCATCATCCAGTGGAGTTCAGGACTTTGGGAACTGGGAGAGGTTTGAAGGAAAGCTGGCTCATATTTTCCCCCGTGGCTTGCAAGGTACGTGCTCTTCATTGTAGCAACCCAAAGTGTGGCTTCCCCGTCCCTGCAAGCAAAACTTCCAGAGGGATTTCTGCTGTGTCCAGTTTCTGTGGGCAGTGTAGGGCTGAGCAGCATCACTTCCTCCTGAGAGGAGGAGCTCTGTGGGCAGTGCCAGGTAATTCAGCATGAGAGCCCTGGCTCTGCCTGTAGCCCTCTCTGTGCTGGGTGGCTGCAAGACCTGTGGCTCCTTCAGCAGAATCCTGTTCATCTGCTTCCAAGATGCTTTTGGTCCAGTGGCTTTTAACCTTCAAATTGGGTCTTGTAAAAATATCCTATCCTACTTGTCAGAATTACAGTCAGTCTCTAGGTTTCAAGTAGTGCATCAAGTGCACATAGGAGAAATCCTCAAATTCTTAAGCCATGGGATGTGGACAGGAGGATAAACAAAGACCCCTCAGATGTGCTTGCAGGGAAGGAGCCACAGGATGAGCAGTGTCTGAATATGAGCAGATCCCCAGCTCTGTGGAGCAAGTGGCTGATGCTCACTGATGACAGCAAGGAATGCTCCCTGGCATTTCTCAGTCATTAATCCAACACCAAGAGGTTAGACCTGCCTCAGCTTGGCTTTTTTTTCTCTTCCCCCCCTCTCCCCCCCCTTTCCTCTTGCTGCATTCATGGAGTGAGGAAACCCCAGAGTGTCAAAAAGCAGGAACCCACACCCAGCCCCTGTGTGCTCAGGAATGCTCCCCAGTGCACAGGCAGTGCTGGAGGATGCCCTGCCAGGGCAATATTCTAACCTGGATCTCTGCACAAAACCTCTGCTCTGTGTGGGCCAGGAATGTGGTTGGGGATAAATGCTGCAATACCTGGGGTGTGTTAAGACCTGCGTGGATAAGATTGCTTAAAAGTCAGTCATGTTTTTAGCTTTCACAAAGGTGTTTCCAAAGTTTTCACAGCAGCTTTCCCCCACGGGGGAAACCTAAATCCAGGGTGATTGCAAATGCCTGATGCTTGAGTGCTCTTTTGACATTCCTGAGCACTGGCACGTGTTGACAGCCAGCAGTGTGTGGGTACCTGTGCTTCCATGGCCTCTGTGCTTTAAAGGACAGGGATGTTTTTCTGAGCAGAGCGGGGGGCAGGGTGATGGCTACCCTGCATGTGACATGGGCATCATGTCAGTGCTCCTGCTGGCACCCAGGAGAGCCAGATGAAGGCTTGGGGGAGCAGAGCCAGTACGCTGGTGAAGCTCCACGCCAGTCCCTCCTGTGGAAGAGATGTATCCATGCCATACAGGGTTCAGAGGCTGCATCAGAAACGTATTTACAGTGTTCTTTAAGAGACCTGGTGTGAAATATGTAAGGTAGCTGCATCTAATGAAAGAGAATGGCATCTCCCTGATGGAAGTCCAGCATCTCTGGGGTTGGGCTGGAGCTGCTGGGCAGCGTGTGCTGGTCATCTTGCCCCAGAGGACTCCAGAGAGGTTTTGCTCCCAGATGAATAAAAATTTAGAATAAATAGCATACCATATTAACTATATTATTGATTATATAATATATTACAAAATATGATTCTGGAATAATATATAATTGAATAAAAAATCTGCACAACAATTCTGACAAGGGTGAAAGCCACAGTGTACAACCACACTCCTCTTCCTCACCTTTCAACCCCACATTCCTTCTTGCAGATCTCTCTGCTCCTTTCTGCAAATCAGGTACTGCTTTACTCTGCCAGGACTTGAAGGAATCTGGGACTCGTGCATTTTGCAATCTCTTTAGACATTTTGGCAAGGAAGGGACTAGATAGACAATAAAATCTCAGCTGCCAAAAATGTATTTCTTTCTACTCCCCACCCACTCCCCCACCTCCATGTTCTTCCATACAGTCAGAGCTCCTTTTGTGCCTCTGGGACCTTTGCTGGCACGTGCCAGGTTGGTGCATCCTCTGTAGCCTGTGCTGTTCTCCGTGTGGTCTCCTCTGCCTGCGAGCAGCTGGGGAGCTGGGGGAGACCCCTTTGCTGGAGGCACAAGAGGGCTGAGACCTCATTTTTACTTTTGTGAAGTCTCCTGGTGTGTGAGCTGAAGGCAGCACTTGCTGCTGCACTTGCAGAGCAGCCGGTGCCTCCTCACCACTGGTGCGTGCACAGACCTGGCCAGCAGCCGACACCAAATGCTGCCAGAGCTCTCGCCCTCCCTTCTTTTCATGTTGAGCTGCCCCCTTTTTTTTTTCTCCCCTGATCTGGTGCTGCAGTCCCCAGGCTCTCTGTCCTGTGTGGTCCAGGCAGCTGCCTGCTCCTGCTCTCCAGCATCCACACTCTTTGAGCTGGAGCTTGGAGAAGTCACATCCATTGCCAGGAAAAGCCTGGGCCACCGAGCGGGAGGTGGGAGCTGGTGAAAATTAGATCTCCAGGTCTATGGAAGGGCCTCCCAGTGACTTAGTTAAAAAAACTCATTTGTCAGGTGTATTTTTGGGAGAAGGGAAAGGCTAGAAGTATGCTTTGTGTACGTCTGGGCTCTGTTTTCTTACACACCTCTCTTTTCCAAGGCTTTGAAAACCGCTGCCCAAAAAACGTTCAGTGGTGACAACTTCAATTGAAAAGCTTTCTCCTCTGTCGTTGGCTTTTAAGAAGCTGGGTTAAGATTTATAGCTATCTGAAATCTACTGTACAGCTGGAATTTAGAGGAGTGAAAGCCTGGCTCTTGGTTCCAGGTGAAATGGGTATCTCAGAATGGATGTGTTTGCACAGGGAGCTTTGTAACGTGTTCAGTGTGTTATTGCACAGCCCGTGACCATAGCTGGGATACTTTAAAGGAGGTGGGTCAGAACTGGTCACGCACATGCTGATGATAAATTTGGAAAGATAAATTAGTCTTTTCTCCTTTTGAAGCAGCCAAGTTTGGAAAAATAACACCCTACTTGGCCAGCGAAGCACTGTCAAGTTTATTATGCATTAGAGCTAACCTCCATATAGCTCTGCAGCCATACAGTTGACTTTTTGCCAGTCCTTAAAATATGTTCTGTAAACGAAGATCTTGGTCAAGTTGGCTGTGTTCCCCTTTTCCCCTGTATATCTGGGTGTTGGGGGGTTTATTTAATTTCCCATTTGTTTCAAGGACTTGTAAGAATTGCTTTGAAAAAAAAAAAATAGGAACATTAAAGGAAGTGGAAGTTTGGAAGTTTTCAGAGGAGTCTGTAAATGTGATAGCTCCATGAACAGCAGTGCTTGTGAGCACTTGGCAGCCTGAAGACCAGTGCTTACCAAGAAGAGCTGTTGAAACAGACCCCTGGTGTGAGCATAAAGCCTGGCTGGCTTCCAGCTCGTGGGGAGCAAAGTGGTCATATATCAGAGAGCTCTCGAAAGTTTTATAACAGATATTTCCTAATTCTCCCCCATCTCAAGGGAGAGGGCAACGTTCCCATTCAGCCCTGTAACATGGTGTAGTCTGATGCTAGCCAAGGCTATTAAATATGTGCTATCCATTGCCTGAATTTGCTGTTCAGCACATGTAAAGCCCAGGATGAGGTTCAGCAGGACCAGTTGGCTTCTGTTCCTTCAGGGTTGTCATCTCCCATGGATGCTGGCATGGCAGCCCCCTCCTTGGCCCAACCTCCCCAGCAGCTTGTCAGCAGATGAGAAAGATGGAGCGTGGCTGTGCCTGTGTACAGAACGTGACAAGAGGAGGAGGCAGGACCCCATGCTGATGTGAACTGGCAGATCTCCATGGGACTCCCCACTCACTGCCCCAAGGGATCTCACATGGGGCTGTGCTGGTGGCTTGGGGAGGGCCTTGGCTGTGGTGTGGGTATAGTCAAGGGACTCCTCTGAGTGGTTGAGGTTGGTACAAGGCTGCCTGCTGTGAAGGGTGATGGTGTCCCAGGGACCTGTGAGGTTCTGGTTCAGGGAGGTGTGTGTTGTGTCCCAGCTGGCCCATTGCATATGAAGATTCAGTTGGTTTGCAGCCAAGGTTTCATACCTCACGCCTCTTATGTAGTCACCTCCTCCTGGGTCTAACTACTGGGTTAATTGCCATGGAAAGTTCTGCACCTTTGATCTCCTGGCCGCAGACTAAAGATGCTGTGACAGCTCAGCCAGTTCTGTTGTTGGTGCGTGTTGGATATCTCACCGTGATGCTGGGGTAGGAAAGCGAAAGACTGTGATTATATGTTAAGTCTAATGACACTTGCTATATCCCCTGGCTTGCAAACAGGGAAGTCTTTGTGTCTTTCCCCATTCTCTGCTTTTACTCTTACATTAATGAAAACAAAAAAAAGTGGCAGTTAATGTGTTCCTGTTGCACTGAACTGTGCAGACGAGTCTCAAAGTAGCTGCTGCTGTCTCTGGAGTTTCACCCAAGTGTTGGCTGTGGCACAAAAAGGCAAAGGGAGATGGATGAGAGTGGCTGGCAGAGACAGCAAAATAAAGGGTGTAACAGAGAAACCTGAAGCTGTTTCTCACCACGAGGCACTAACAGCTAATTTTTTAGGGGAGAGGGGCTGGGTTGGCCTAAGCTGCAGACTTGGGAAGCAGCAGGTCCTGCCAGGAAAGAGCTGTGTCGGCCACTGCACGTGAGCTGAGCTGCATTGGGTCTCAGGCTGCACTCACTTGTTTTGGGTATGAAGGGCTGTGGGGGTTCCATGGGTGAAATTAAGATATCATGGACCATCTAAATGCCATGAAGGAGCTGTGAAGCTTCCTGAGCCACCCAGGCTGCAGTGCCCGTGGGAGGAAGGCAGCACGAGTGGAAATCTGAACTGCCCTTTTGAGGAGGACCAGGCTTCAATTTGCTCCTGCAACAGTTCATATTCCACATCTCCTGCTGGTTTAGTGCTTTGCTTTACTTCCCTATGGGTTTGGAGGCAGACACTTGCTTTGCTGTGCTTTTTCTCAGCCCGGTGTTTCTGCTCTCGGGAAATGAGTCCCAGTTAAGATGCTCAGCAAAGCTTGGAGAAGGGAAAGGGATGTGAACAGCAGGTGACACCACCAGGACTGAGATGTAGGTGTGAATGCCAGTAATTAGGACAGGCAGTTTAAGGTTGGAGGTTATCCATGTGCAGCCAGTGCTTGTCTCTGTACGGTAATTACCCAGCACAGCCACTCTGACAGGGCGAGCTGTTGGATCTGCCTGACCTAGTTCCTCCTGCTCTGCTCGGCTTGTGCCGTGTAACAGGTTGTCTCTAGCCTGTCAATAAAGCCTTAAACATTGAAGAACTGCTAAGCTTTCTGCACTGCTGGGACCTGCCCTCCCATCCTCTGGCTGCCAGGACACACAGGGATACTGGATGCCTGGTGGGAGGTCGCCACGGTGCTGGTTAAGGGCGCACGACGCTGGCATTGCTTTGTTCACTTGTGCTGGGTCCACACCCAGCTAATTGCCTCCCTCGGTTTGAACACCTCGTTGCAGACATTTGGGTCCTTTCTTTTCCCTCTGACTAATTGCACCCTTCTTTCAGCCTTTTTTTTTTTTTTTTTTTAATCACCTCCTGGTAATCACAGGTAATTGTATGCAATATTGTGGCTGTCTCGAGGCTATTCAATCACAGTACGTGCATATTTGGGGGTATCTTTGGTTAATAGAAATTTTTTAAGTGATTGGTTTCAGGGAACAGGTGTGTTGGTATCTCAGCTCTCAGATCTTCCTGTGAAATGTTTTTGTTGTCAATCTGTAACCTGTGGAGGTTACGTGTGGTCTGAATAAACCACATCTGCTTTCGCTTCTTGCTCCGGCTCTAAAGAGTTAAAGTTGACAGTTCCTATGTGTTGCTTATTTTTTTAAATCTGCTTTAATCTGAGTTTAAAGCCTAAAGATTTGCTTAGCGCAGTTAATGCTCATCGGACTATCGTCACCCTTGATCTGAGTTTTCATCAGGATTTCAGACTTGTATCTCTATGGCAGTAAATTCTAGTGTTGTTGCTGTGTGTAATGAGGGTTCACTGCTCTATTCATGACCAAGCTTGTGATTTTTATCACATTCTAAGTCTGTGTCTGTGCAGCAAAAGGCTTGAGCTCCTCTCTGAACTGGGGACTAAACACTGCCCATGGGCACTGAAGGGCAAGTTGGTCTTCACCAGCTGCTGAGGTAGCGACTTACTCCTGCTCTGCAGTAATTGCCACCCAGTTTGGACACCTGCTACAGCCTTTTATTACTCTGCTGTTTGTCAGCATGACAAAAGCCACCACCTGAATCTGCTGGACCAAATGCAGTGTTTAGATAAGCCAGTGGCCTTTTGGAGGAGCTACATAGGGGGCTGAATCATTCTGGCTAGTTAAAAGGATTGGTCCCTGTGCAAACTCTAACTGAAAAATATCAGTTTCATCCCCTCCCTGGAGATGCACCCGCTAGTCTGTCTAAACTTATTTACATCTCAAAGGTAGAAGACTCAGATTCCATTATCTGAATTACATGCATCTACTTAACCTCGTGCTGGTGACCTTGTTCCCACTTGGGATAAATCTAGGAAAACCTTCCATCTTCAGTCTTAACACACAGCCCTGGGAGCACTCGCTGCCCTGGCTCTCAGGGCCCCCCCCCCCACTTGCTCACTGAAATCTCTGCTTGAATTACCCTGGTGATTGCAGGGATTGCAAATGAATCTTCTTACAGCCATTTTGCTCATCTATTTTTTGAAATCTGACCTTGCTGATAAAGCGATACTAAACCAGAAACCCCCATCTGCCAGCCTCCAGGCTGGAGGACGATTATAAAATCCAAATATTGCCTGAGTGGGAAGAGTCATGGTCCTGCACTCCAGAGTGACACGTATAGCTGCATGGATTTGTGTCAAGCCAAGGGCTGTCCAAACTCCGAGAGAGCCCAGGGCAGGGCTGGATTACACTAGAGCAATGGCCAATTGGGGAGCCAGATGGCAAATAACGTTATGTTATGATGAAAAATAATTCCAGGCTCAGAGGGAATTGTCCAAGAGACTGTCACTTGCAGAGCATTAGGCTGTCAGATAAAGGCTGAGCTGGGCTTTGGATCCTTTGCTTCAAATCCTTGCTCTGCTACTTAGCTACTGTGGGACTTCAGGGCAGTCCCTTTGCCTCCCTGCATCCTTTCTTCTGTGATTTTTAGCTCCTTCAAAGGGTGGGTGTTCTCCTCGTTGCTGTTTGGAGTTGTTTTTTTTTGGTGCTGAGCCTCAATCAGAGTGGCCCCAGTCTCCAGCCACTGTTACTGTATGGTGATACAGGATAATAATTAGAGCTGGTCCACCCTGTTCTGAGGTTTGCAGCAGCTGGAGAGACATGATGGCAGCCCTGCACCTGGGGCATCCTGTCTGTCCCCTTGGCTTGGTCAAGACACCTGCAGCATCCTTGAAAGAGGTCACATTAGGGAGGAACCCCTTACCTGTTCACTCCTCTACAGCTTCTAAGCAAATGTATTCAAAACTGCTTTGGCACAGCAAATCCCTCACTGGGGAAGCAAAGACTGAAACTTCATCACCTGGAGAAGTCAGTCCCCCCCTTCAGCCTCCCTCTGGTCTCCTAAAACCCTAAATGAAGTGGTTTGTGGGATCACTGTTAGCAGTTGTAGCAATGCCATAGCAGCCAGTGAAGTGACCACAGTTTCTTAACCCTGGTATCTAGGAACAAGTAAAGAGCAGCCTCGTAATTACTATTGCTAATTAGTTAATGGCTGTGAGGTGCTTTGAAGATGAAAAGTAAGCAGGTGCTTGGTTATCAAGTCCCAAACACACTAGTAAGGCCAGCAGGAGCTATTGCTATGGGTCAGCAGAGAGTCACTGCTGCAGCAGCTCACTGAGTGCTGCTGAGTTTATCTGGGAGCCAGCAACAAATCAGAGAGGGCTTTGGAGAGTTAAATCTCCTTGAGTTTCTTGTAGGCTTAGAAGGTGATGAGTCATGTGTAGCTGATTCTGCCTTGGGGCAGGGAGAGGGTCTTGATCAGTTTTTAAGGTCCCTTCTGGTCCTGTTTTCCCTGATTTTGTGGTTCCACAGACAGCTTTACTGAACCAGATCCTGTCTTTCCTGCTGAGCTGAGGTTCCCTCTGATGGCATTTTCTCATGTCTGAGTCCCTGCCTGCTGGTGCAGGAGCACACGGTGCTTGGATGACCCGATCTCCTGTAATCCTCCCACCACCATCGTTGGCTTCAGAGGCTGTTTGAGGAGATGCTTTAAAAAAGCCAGCTCAGATGTGCATGACAAAGCCTAACCTGATACGGACCTGGAAGTAACAAAGTGCCTTAAAATTGTACCTATGTGAAGAGTTTCTGGGCTGCGCTCTTGCCTCTTTTCTTAAGCACCGACATGAAAGAGATCTGAAGGAAGGATGAACTTTCAAGCTATTTCTTTTTCTCTTAACTGATGATGTGCCCCTCCTCTTCTTCTAATAAAATATGTCTGAGAATTCTTTGGAGGCTGCTCCTGCATAGCTGTTGCCACACCTGTTGGGAAGGGGAAATTGCTCTTGGTCTGCCTGTCAGAGAAGCCTGGGGGAGCGCTGCTGCTGGAATGTTTTATTGACAAACCTGGCAAAAAAACTTCCTTTCCATGAAAATTGAATTATTTGTTTGTTCACTCTTGAATTTAGTCTCTGTGGGCCAGACCTGCAGCTGTGGTAAATTAGCTCAGCTCCAGATGTGCCCTAATATATTTTGAGATGTCATTTCATGTATCTGTATGTAATTCTGTAGATCTTCCTGCTGCCCTGGTTTTGGCATTAGTTCAGCTTTCAGTCTGCTTTGTCTCCTCATACAACAAACAGATCCTGGGGCAGAGGATGTGTTGGGATCTCAGTGGCAGGAGGTGGGCATCGTGACCATTATCTTCACTTGCAGAAGGTCAATAAGAAAAATCATTGTTTGTGGGGTCAGTTTTGTTCTTCACACACTATTTGCAGGACGTAGGAGTGTAAAGGGTGGCTTTGACAGCCCAAGTCCAATTGTCAGTGCATCTCCTTTACCCCTCCAGCGTTATTGCTGGTCCCAGAATTGAACCAACACCCCGGTTTTTGCTGGTAAGAAACTAAGTTTGAAAGCTTGCACTTAAGCTTGCAAGCAGGGAAAAAAAAGAAAAAAAAAAGAACACAATCCTTTTGTAGTTTTGATGTTTTGACACCTCTGGAACTATTGGAAGAACTGAAGGCTGTCAGATCCAGACTGAGTGGGGCAAAGGAAGCTCAGTTATGCTTAGTCAGCATCGGAGGGCTGTGTACCACCATCACAGCAAAGAATGAATTGTCCTAAAACTATGAGCAGTGAAACTCTTTACCAAGAAATGGATGCAGTTTCTTGGTTTTCTCTTGGCTGTGACGTGGCTGTCACACTGGATGGCTGCACGACACCCAAGCCCAGCTGCCACGATTTGAAGGGCATTGAGCTGGGAAGAACCTTTTCTTCTAGACCAAGCCAGGGGTTTAGATCTTGTCAAAAACTGATACCTGTCAAACTGGTGTGTGCTTGTGGGTGCTATCCAACCATTTATCTGCCGTGTCCCGTCTCTGGAAGTGTCCAAGGCCAGGTTGGGCAGGGCTTTGAGCAACCTGGTCTAGTGGAAGGTGTCCCTGCCCGTATTAGTAGGTTTAGAACAAGATGAGCTTTCGAGGTGCCTCCCAACCCAAACCATTCCGTGATTTTGTGAACTGTGGACCTTGCCCTGAGGCAGGTGTGTCCTTCGAGCCATTACAATACCTTCGTTGCTGCGTGGCAAGGGTTGGCAGTGTGTTGGACCGGGTGGGATGCAGCAACACGGGACAGTATCTGATGAAACGCAGTAAAAGCGAGCGAGATGCGCAAAGCAAACCGCGGAGGGCAGGGCAGGGGAGGACGGGCTGTGTCGCGGTGGCGGGGGGGGACACGGGGAGGGGAGTGGCTGTGCCGGGGCAGGTCTGGCACCGAGAGCCGGCACCGCCCCCCCCCCCTTCCCCGGTGCCCCCTCCTCCCCTGCTCCCTCCCCGGGGCGGTGCGGGCGCTCCCGGCTCACGCTCTGCTCTCTCCGCACAGGGGCAGATCGAGGTGGAGAGCGAGACCGTCTTCAAGTTGGCTGCGCTGGTGCTGCAGGTGAGTGTCCCTGCCCCTGGACCGCTCCCTCGGGCTGCCTTTGGATCAGCGCGTTCCTCCTGCCTTATTTCCCCACCTCTGTGCAGACAAGACCCCTCAGCGTTGTTTATGATCTCTGCAGCTGTGGAGGGGGGAAAGCTGGAATACTTGGGAGTTGTTTGGGTTTTTTCTCGTAGGCAAGTGAGAGAAATATTTATCTGAGGAATTTTAAATTGAAAGAGGAAAAGCCCAGCAAGGCAACTCATTTATTTGGGCAGGTTTCCATTCAATTTATCACTTATTCTAATTTAAATACATTCCAGAGATCTGGGAAGAAAAGAGTAATTACTGTAGCTAAATCTGCTATATTATGCCTGCGAATCTTCCTTTCAGAGCATATGGTTTTGATACCTCTGTTATGTTGAAATACACAGTGTCAGCTTTCCCCTCTCGTTAATCAAGTTTCGTTGTATTCGAACTTAAGCTCTGGTTATTTACTGCTTTCCCTGTGGAATAAAATCCTGCCTTTAAAATATTGAGGAGTTATTTTCCCCCGTTGCATTCTCCTTGACGAAGTGCCACAGCAAAGCTGCAGCGGGTTGTTTGTTTTCATCTCCGAGTGAGCACAATTCCTCCCAACTGCTGACCTGCCTGCACAGCCGACCTTCGGCTGCATGTGCTCGGCCAGGGGAGAGAATTGTATTTCGCTTCTCGTGCAGTAAAAGCGACGTTTGGTTTGCAATGTGAAATTCATCCCCGTTTTGGAAGCCGTTTTATTTATGCTGTAGGTGGATTATCTACAGCTGGAAGCTTAAAAGGGCCAAGTTCAGCTCTTGAACACATGCAGGCGGGCTCCGTGTTGTGCAGGGAGTCTGGCGGGGGTCAGGATCTGGCTGCAGAGCTGTGGGAGTGGGGAAGCGAACAATGCTGGGAAAATCGAGGGCTTTTGAAGAGATCATGTTTTAATTCTGTCACTGTTTTTCAATTGTAGGAAGCTAAAGGGGACTATTCCAGGTAATAACATTTTCCTTTCTAATACTAGTGTGCTTGATGGATGTGTTTTTCTGTGTTGGCATTGTATTGCAAACAATCACGAATGGGGGTAAAGTCCAGCTGCGAGCAGTGCCTGAAGAAAGTGAAATGTGCTGCTGGGCTGGATAAAATCTGAGTCTGCAGGGTGAGTAATGCCTTTTGTGAGCAAGCTCTGAGTCAAAACAGTGTTTCAGGCCATCATGCTTTGCTCCCCTCCCAAGTGTGGGTGCTGAAGTGGAAGAAGGGGGAAGCTCCCACACTCCCTTGCCAGAAAGCCTGTGCTTTGCAAAACTTTTGCAAAGCAAACTTTTTTGCCTGTGCTTCTGCAGAACAGTGGTTTGGGTCCATCTGGGTGACCTTGCCCACAGCCCTGCCCGTGCAGGGACGAGGGGCCCGTCAGCTGCCCGCACGGGGATCAATGAGCCGTGTTCTCCTGCAGCTGCCCCGGGGCCTCCCCCTCCCCACACTTGACCCAACAGTTGTGTTGTGGCTCCCTGTGCTGGGCTTTGGCTGTCTGAAGCTGCATCATCAGATTGGGCTTCCCCGTGGAGGTGCTTCTTACCCTGCACTGATTGTGATAAGGGGCTGTGGGGGGGATGTGGGGTCACAGCCGGACCTGCTGGAGCCAGGGGGAAAGACCTTCCATTAGAAACAGCTCGCTAAGCAAACAGAGATTCAGAAGGTTGGCTTTGGTCACGTTAATATTCTACTACTTGCTGAGTTTCCATATGGAAAGAGAGGTGTGTTTCACACTTTAACTGCAACAGCTTTGGAGAACCACAGAAACACTGGTACAGAGCTGTCTGCTCAAGTGCAGGGAGCGAGTCACGTCTGACTGCCAAAGTGACATACTCTGCTTTCCCCTCAGTGTGCAGTTGTCAATTAAGTGCCAGTGCTGCTGCCCAAGAGCCCTTCTCTCTAGAGGCTAGTCCCTTCTCTGCTGAAGGACACGCTCTGTGAAGTCTATCAAACCTTGCCCTCCTTTTTGTTGGCTTGCTGTCACACCTGCATGGAGGAAAAGACATCCTTGTGACCTGGGTGGGCTGGGTGGGCTGGCTGTACAGACCATTTCTGTTTCTGTGCATGCTGTAGACCTGCTGTACACACTATGTTGCTTGTACCTGCAGTGTGCTGTGTTCTTTCCTAGAAAGACCCATTATCCTGCCTGATCTCACAGGGGACACCCTAAGACACCCTAAGCTTAGCTCAGTTTAGGCACAGATCACCAGAAAACCGCTGCTGACTCAGCAAGGAGTAATTTGTCAAGCTGTAGCAACTGGTGGAATGTGCTCTTGGTAATCAGGAAAAGGGATTAAAGTTAAAAAACTACCTTTGTGGTGGAAACCTCCCTGATGTGGTTTAAACTTAACACTGACTTGTTATCATTTGCCATAAATAGGTTTGTTAAGCAGGGCTTCACGTGCTCAAGAACTGTGTCTGCGGTTGTTTTTCGTGCTTCCCTGGACACGTTGCAAGGAGTGGATTGCCTGTGGTTACCTTCATAAGTATTTAAGGAAAATTGGAGGGAAGAACACTCGGCTAGCAGAGTGATTTCCCAAGTACAGCTCTTCCCCTCGGAGTTGCACGAAAATAGCTGCAGCAATTGCTTCCTCTGTGGGACTGAGCATATGTTATGCCCCTGTAGCAAATGAGCATGGCCAGCTGTCCCAGGCCCAGTGAGCGTGCCAGAAGTGGAGGAATTCCACGTCACATATCACAAGTGGTCCTTTGGGCCAGTGCTGATAAAGCATTAGCTTAATTACCAGCATATCTTTACGACGATACCGAAGGATTTGCCTCCACTGCCCAGCTTGCTGTAGTGCAAACACTGTGTCCTTGCAGGGGTGCTCCTGTGCAGTGTGATTTGCTTCCCTTTGCAGTTCCTTGGGTTTGGCGTGTTCTGTTTGCTGTCATTTGTCCATTCTGCTTTGAATCACCTTCTGGAATGTGGCTCTTGCACCATTTTTGCTTACGTGAGAGCGCTCAGGTTAATTTTTTTTAATACTGGATTAGTGGTGGATGAATGTGGGTAAATACAGGAATTGCCTGAAGTCCTAGAGATTAGCTTTCTGGGAGCGAGGGTTGAAGCAGTCCAGGCAGTGCTGAGGATCTGTGCCTGGCTGATTTTTCACACATCTCACAGGGAGCTTTTCCCTGGTTCACCGTGGGGAATTACCACTGACTGGCAGCTCAGTACCAGGGTCCAAATGTTTCAGACTCCTGTGGTTCTGCAGGAACCCCTTTCCCAATCCACTGCTCAAATTTTCAGATAACGCTTTGATGGCAGGGAGCAGCAACTTCCCAAGAAACACCCTCCCCTGGCCTGAGCTGAGTGGGTGAGTGCATTCCTTGGAAATCTGTTTATTTTCAGTGAGCAACTCTGACACGTGGGCACTTGGAGAAAGTAAAAACTTTCAGTTTCTGCACCAGAAAGGTCACTTGAGGGGCTTTGCAGTCTGGTACCACTGACAGCATGGAAGTATCAGCATCTTTGGCGTTTGGCCCTTGCAGGTGGTTTGCAGTAGGACCCCGAGGTCCCAAGTTGGGCTGTTACAGGACAAGGGTTTCATAGAATCATAGAATGGTTTAGGTTGGAAGGGACCTTAGCAAACCATTTAGTTTGTGCCTTATTATTTGGAGAGAGGCTTTATGTAAGACAAGCCACCCCGGTCCCACTCTGAGAGGACTCTGGTTTTTAAGACTTCTTGATAAAACTCAAACACGTGCTTCAAAATTGTACCCACAGCATGTCTGTGCACATGTGCCCGCTTTGGGCAACTCCAGATTCTCAGAGGCAATCTAGACTGGCTTTGGGATGCAGGAGGAATGAGGGACAAAGGTGGCAGTGGACCATGGTTGGTGTAGGTCACCATGTGCCCGTTTCCTTTTCCTGTTTACCCAACTGTTGATCCCAACCGAGATAATTCCCTGCTGTGTGTGATGAAGAGCTCAGTGAGCCGTTCCTCTCCCCCTTACATGGGACAGTGTCAGGGCTGCCAGGGACAGGATGGTTCCTCTGCAGGGTCCTGCAGCTCTGCTGTTCCCAGCAAGGCTGGGATGCTCCAGATTCCTGCCCCTCTACTTTCCTGTGCAATGCTGGGCACGCTTTGCTCAAGAGGAAGGATGTAATGCTTGCTGGTGTTTGATTTTCACAACTCATGCCTTCCAGTTGACTGCTTCTCAGCCGAGTTCCCAGCACTTTTTGTCCAGCTCCTGCAGTAAGAACCCTGAGCAAGTATTAGTCATTGATTGGAGTTTTGAAACTCTGCGTGAGTTAATTGCATTCCTCCACTCTCCCAGTGACAAATGAAACAGGAAAATCTGCAAGCCTGGTTTTACAAAACTTTGGCTTTTAAACTCTGTGCAAGGGTTTAAAAAAGACAATGTGTTCCAAGTTACAGCTTCTGGTGTGGCTCAGTTTTGGGGAAAAAAAGTCCATGTTCTGTTCATGATAGGGATTTTACTTAAGTTTAGAAAAAACTCTAATGTCTTGGTAATCTGTTAATTACTCATCGTGTAAATTTGCAACATATAAAGTCTTGCCTCTTTGGGAAGTAAATGATTTAGTTGCATTTAATTTACAGACTAAGCACCTACTCTCAAAAATGCTGTACAATAGTATAGAGTGTTATTTTCCTTTGTGGCTTGATGAAAAAGTTTATAACTGAGAAGTCCTAAATGCTGTCCTCCTAGCTTTGGAAAAACGTTTATTAAAATCGGATTAGCTACAGGGACTATATAAGGAAAGTAACTTAAAAAAAAAAAAATAAAAAAATTATTGCCTGACTGATAATCCTGGACTGTATTTTCCCCACCAGTACCATTTCCAGGACTGAAACCCAGCCATGCTCTCTGAAAGTTAATTAAATTGCTGGAGGAGGGCTTCTATTTTCTTTAAATAGCTGACACATTTGATTTTGGTTCTGGCCTGTGGGCTGCAAAGATAACTCCCGACTGGTATAACATAACACAGACAAAATAATGAATTCCTGATAGCTGACATGTGCGAGGCACCGGCGTTTATCGTTGTGTGGGTGATAAAGGCAGTTTGTAAAAGGAAAAGGTTGGTGTGAGAGATAGCCCTGCAACTGAGGCTGTGGAGTAATTAGTTCAGAAACTCCTGAATTTAATAATTCTGCTGAGGAAAAAAATGAAGTTCTTGGTCTAGGTGCGGAAAGCCCCTATTAACAGTTTTCTCCTAACCAAAAGTGAGCGCTCACTGTTAGATTTTTTGGGGTAGTGTTTTCTTGGGAAGTTTATGATTCTGCCAGACAAACTGGAAAATCTCTTGGTAGAAAAGATGTGGAAATGATAATGGGGGCAGTGCTAGAAAATAGCTGTTGGAAAGAAGTTAATAATTGTCCAATAGCAAAGCACCTGCTCACTCTACTCCTAACCCCAAGATTAAGGTACCTTCAGGGACAGGACACACCTGAGATTTGTTGGAGGCAGCTTGTCCAGCCTGTTTTTGGAAATCTTAGCATGTTCATGTGACCAAAACTCCAGGTGTGGCCATGCCCAGGACTGGAGCTGGAGCAGGAAGACAAGTTTGGACCAAATCTCCTGGTTGTTCCTACTCTCCTCTCTCATGTTGGCATCCTGGAGAGGTCTCAGGGCTCAAGGTGGGTCTGTGGAGTGGAGCCCATCTCGTGGGCTCAGGCTGTGGGCCAGGCTAGAGCTGGCCTAAGGACAGCCCTGGAATGGGCACAGCGTGGGTGTTGTGTCCCCAGAACAAACCCTGCTGCTCCTTTAGGCTGCCCTTTTGGGGAGGGAGACCTGTTGTGAACTGTTCACTGGAAGATCCTTTCCAGGGCTATTAGGACTGGGGATGAGTTAGAAGGGGACATCCATGTTGGTCTCACGCAGCAAAGCCCGGTCTGGGTGCCTCTTTCAGCCCCCAGGGATTTTCTGACACGTGTGTCAGTGGGTGATACAAGAGAGGGGGGGGGTCACCAGAGGGTTCACTCTCAGAGCATCGATCTGGTACCTGTCATAGGGCAGCACTGTAGTTCAATTTTTTATTTTCTTTTCCATGCCAAGTGTACTTTTTAAATGCCCATGCACTGATACCCTCGGAGTCCTTTCCCAGCAGGATCCCAGCTCCCTGTGGGCTGTGTCTGCCTGGCTGTAAATCAGTGCTGGGCACTGGCTCTGCCCTTGTGCTCCTCAGCTTTGTTTGCCAAGTGAGTCATTGTGTGTTCTGCCTTTCAGCTTCAACTCTGAACACTTTTTCTTTAAATACCTTGCAAGGCACTCTCTGAACCATTAACTCTGTCTCAGTCGAGCCCAGCTGTGTGCTTTCCTCAGCTCCCTCTTTTGCAATAAACAGATAATTTGAGACAAGATAACCAAGATCTACTAACTTAAAGCCTTTTTGTTGAGGGGGTTGATTGTTTATTTCACTTTATTTGGGATTGTCTAATGCACCAAGGTAGTAAATGAGCAAGTTTAGGGAAAGTCACGTTTGACATCCATTTCATGCAATGATGATGATGATTCCCCTATTACAGGTATCAAATAACTCACTTTCCCAAAGAGCTTTCTGCTTAATTGAATTTTATACCCTCTTCAAAGAAAGCTGGTCGAAGATTGCAGTTATTTTTCTTTAAAAACATGCAAATCCTGCTTTCCTGCAGTTTGGTTTGGGGGTTATATACCCCACCATGAGGACTGGGAGCTGAGGGGAGCCAGGCAGGGATCTGCTGAGCTCCATCTCCCAGAGCACTGAGGCAGCAATTCTGAGATGAAAACATTGTTTTCTCCTGGTGTTTTATTTTTTTCAACAAAAAGGGGAAATTCACCATGTAAACCAGGTGTAATTACAAAAGAAAAAAAGTTCTTGCGACTCCTTTTTTTTCTATAGACTTTTAACAGTAAGGGGTTTTTTTCCATTGGTGCTACTTTAGATTCATCCAGTTCATGGCAGACTAAAGTGTGTATAGTCTCTGCAATGATGTAATTTTAATGTTTTTTTACAATTCTCTAAAGCAGTGCTATGAGGACTCTCAAGGAATTCGTATAGAATGCTTATTATGTCGCAGATTAATTAGATGGAAGCACTCTGGGTGAAATGGGCAAAAAGGATTAGATGAAGAGGGAAATAAAAAAAAAAAGATGTTTCCAGTAATTTAATAATATGATCTCATGGGATTTACTGCTTCTATATAGCAACGTAACTGTTAATATTCACACATAATTATGGCAGTTCAGTAAGGAGCAATAATTTTTTGTTTCATATGCTTGATGTTGATACAGTTTCTGAGTTGTTGTGTTTTGTCCACTTTAATTGTCTCTCCACAGTACTTTCTTCTCTTTTCTTTGGTTTTTCTTTTTTGTAAAGTTACTTTTAACTCAGAGAGCAGTGCTATAGTGAGTACAACCCAGCCACCTGAAGAGGTCTTTTGTGTGTGCTCTGCATCCAAAACAGATGGGAGTAAAGTCAAGCATGGTGCCAAAAAATTAATTGTCCCCGAAGTTGTCTCCCACACAGGGGACAAGTTGTCAGAGCTGTTAGGCTTGGAGTAGCATCATGGCACCCACAGCTGTAGGTAAAAGATGCTCTCCCCTTCCTCAGCTACAGGTTCAGCACTAAAACACATTGCCTTTTCCTGTTGTACAGATCACATTTCATGGTTTGTGCATTGTAATGTATTTGTCTTCCTTTTGCTGAATATCTGGAAAAATTAGTCAGGTCTCCAGGGAGTTTCTCCAGTCTTGCACCATCAGCTGTGAGCAGGAGTTTGGGCTCTGGTCTGACTCCTAACAACATCCTCACTTTGGGAAAGCAAAAAGAAGTCTTTTCCTTCCCATGGCTGTTGGGATCTGTTGTGTGAGGTGTATTTTGTGTTGTGAGGAAATGGAATGACAGCTTTTCAACCTCAGCTTTTTTGTCTTTGCAGATTTGTCAGGTCTTTATCGTTATTTGGATACTTTATTTTCCTTGTGGTTCCATGTATCTCTGTATCAGCACACCGGGCTGTGATAACAAGCTTTAAACTTCGCTGCTGTTCTCAGACATGCTAAAACCCCTCAACTAATATGGCTAAGCTGACTTTTGTGTGAACAGGAAGAAAGTGTGGCTGTTAGAAATAACAGTCCGTTGTTGCGAGAAAGTGTTTGGGATCCTTCAAGCGCTGTATCAACTGTGAATATCCCTCTTCTGCTTGGCAGTAAATCCCCAGGTAAAGCAGAGCCCTTCTGCTTCTGTCTGGTCTGTTGGGGAAGCACTGCTGACATGTGCTGTGGGTATGGCCAAGCAGCTCTTTAAACATCATTTAAACAGGTACATGGGATGTGAGCCATGTACAGGGTCACCAAACCCCATGAGATCAGTAGGCACTGTTGCTCTTCTTCTTGAGAGTCAGGCTGTGCTCAGGAAGCAAAGAAATTAGTCTCAAGGAGCAGGGCTGGAGCTGGAGGTCAGGCCTGGGACTCCCAGTCCGTGGTCCACATGTGGGGAAGGGTTGGCCAGTCCCAACCACACTTGGTGTCTGGTGCAGGTCCCTCTTGAGCTGTGAAACTAAAGCTGTTGTGCAGCAGCGCAGGGTGGGAACCCACACCACAGCCACAGCATAAATGTGCAACAAGCAGGAGTTTAAAGAGCCATCTGCACTGCTTATCACGTTCCTTTTCACGTATGGGGTTTGGAAGGCTCTTAGAATGCTCCTTCAAATACCTCTCAGAGCAGGCGGCTGCTATCTGGTGTTCAAGTGGCAGACCCTGCTGCCCTGCCCCCAGCAAAGCTCCCTGCTGGCTGGGAGGAAGGTCGGGCTCTGGCTGTCCTGTGCCAGGGGGAGCCCCTTGTTCGTGGCCTTTCCGCATCCTGGTCTTCCTTCAATAGAAGAATAACTTTCTTGAGTGTGCCAGCAGACCATAAACTGAGAGGTTGGGAAATGATGGGAAGCGTCTGGCATTTGTCACAAAAGAGGATTTGTCAGAGAGCGCATTTCAGAATTCTGCTGCCAAGATCCTGCTGCTCTGGCATACTCAAAAGCTGCTAAATCCATTGCCTCTCCCTGCACCTCCCCTGCTCTCTCTCTCTTCCTTCCCCTCTTTTTTTTTTTCTCTTTGCACTTTTAACCCCGCTCATATTTTTCCCCTCCATTGCCTTGCTGCTTCCTCCTCACACCTGTTTCTCATGGCACCTCGGAAGGCAGAGCAGCCTCCATGAGAGCCTGAGGTTGCCACGCTCTCCCCTTCCATGTATTTTAAAACAAACCCAAAGCCTAAGGACAAGGCACCTGTTGCTGAAGCATTCCAGAGTCAGCGGGAAGGTCTGTATTGCTGATTCTCATCTGTGAATGTAGGGAATAGGAGCACCTCAGAGATGCTGGTGATGCTTCCCAAAGTCTGGTCACTTTAGAAAGTCACCTTAGGACCAGGCTGGGTTGTGGACAGCAGCACAAGATGTTCTTGTACTGTTGCAGAATTGCAATTCAGCATTCAGTGGTTATTCTCCAAAAACAGGACCATTACTGACATCAACCTGACAAGCCTTCTGAAACCATTGATTGTCAAGCTCTCAAGCATCTACTCTAATTCTGTGCTGTTTCAGTGCATTTATTTTTCTAGCCCTAAATATATTGAAGGGAGTAAAATGGGAAATCCTCATGGAAATGTTTTGAAGCATCTTCATGACACAGGGTAATAATATATCATCCTTTAGCTGTGAAGCTCTACGTTTTCTTGTATCTCACCTGCAATTCTAAGAAGTATTTGTTGATATTTAGGTGTCCATGAAATAACTTGTAGGTTAACCTGAGAGGCTGGTTGATATTTTCTAAAAGTAAGGCCACTCTATCTGTGGTATGCCTAAAATTTATTTCAAGAAGTAACTTAATATAAAATAATGACATTCAGAAGGACCCAGGAGTGGCTTATTCCAATGATCCCGTAGCAACACAGGAGAAAGTATTTGTGAGGTCAAGAGGCATCAAGAATAGAGGAAGGTCACTATACAGAGCACTTTTCCCAGTGATAAATTCGTACTTTATAAAGTGTTATCAACACAATTCAGCAGAGGCAGACACACCTGCCATCCATTAAAAGCCGTCAGTTAAAAGTCCTGTCCTCATCGAGTTGTTAATATTTACAAGGAATCTGTGGGCTGATAAGCTTCTATGCTGTAGTCCAATATATTGCCTTTGCTGCTGGGTGTGTCACTTGCTCTTCATGTTTTCTTAATCTCATTAACCACATCTTACTCCATCTAAGCTCTTACCTGTGTTAGGAACAGGCATGAGCTGGTTTTTGACAGTGGGCACAGGGAAACGCCTGGGCACCCCTTGACAAATGGTCCCAATGAGCACAGTTCTCTGCCTAGCAGGGAGTGTTGTATCACTCCATTGCAAGCTGTCAAGATGCACTTTCTGGGACCATAAATATGTAAGTCCTTTTTAATTTTTGGTGATGTGCTTCAGGCAGGGCATGCCACAGTCATTTGGCTTGGTTCCTTCATGGATTTCTGGTAGGGTTTTAGCAAAATGCCTAAAATTTCATTGTAACGTCAGCAGGTTGCAGGAAGCATGTGGGATTGGTCCAGGTTTGCTGCTGAGGATAGGAGTTGGAAGTGGGAAGTCCTATTGATAGTATGGTACGTGATTACATGTTGTTATTGCTTATTTTAGCATCAAAGTGCCTTCCCTCTCCATAGAGCTGGCACTGATGAGCAGGGTATGCTGCTGGGGACATCGTCCTGCTCAATGTTTGATAGGTTGGGACAGAACATTAATTATGGGCAGTACTGGGAATCAAACCGAGATTCAGCATGAGGAGGGTCTGATGCAGATTTTCATTATTTGCAGTTGCATTGCCCAGATTGATTCACATTCTGCTTGATATCTGCCAGAGAGAAAACACCCATTTAGAGGGTGGACTAGGAAGGAAAGGATCTGTCTGACGGTTTTCTTTAATTCTTCTCCATAGTGGAAAAATACTTGAGATGAGAGTTTCCTATATTCCCCTCTTGGGGAATAAACAAACCTTTTGCCAAAAAATGTTCAGTCCTGTTGACTCTGGGCTGTTTAAGTTTGTGTATTGAAATTATGCCAAGAACCACCAGTTAAGAAAACCCCCTCTGTAGCGGAGGTCAGATTAAATGCAAGGGGGCCTCCCCGTCCTCCTCCTGATGGGAACCCACCGTGGCCATGCCAGATACAACACTGGTGTGTTTGGCTGGCAGATATCATGGCTGGTTGGACATCTGGAGCCAGGGCTGTCTGCCCTGAGATTGCTGTATCGTCTTGTGGTCGTTGTGAAACCAAACAGGAACAGGTAATAACTCAAACCGTCGCTCCTGCTATCTGGAGTTGTCCCCTCTGGGGAACGGCTGGGTCTCAGGGGGCTTGGGAAAGTGATCCTGAAGGTCAAGGGGAGACGTGCTTGGTGCAGATGAAGTGATAATGGACTCTGTGGAAGGAGAGGGAGGACCATTTGAGGCTTTTATTATCCCTGAAGCCGTGAATCATCCGAAACGCTAATCCTTGGGCATGCAGTCAGCAGATCCAGGCTGCTGCTGTGCCAGCCCACACCGTCCAAAGGCATCCAGCCTGCAAGGAGCTGTTTCTCCCAGGTCTTTTACATTTTTTCTAGGATAGTTTCATGCTTGATTTTGCAATTACGCAGGGCAGAAATCCTCATGTGGGGCTTCTCAGAGACTTTAAGACCTTATAAGTCCATTTGGATGGATTCCTCCTGGTGCACGTGGATGGGGTGGTGTGTCTGATCCTCAGGGTGTGAGGTTGGGTCCCTTCAGGAAGGCAAGTCCCAGGGGCCAACTTTGCCTCATAAAATAAGTGCATTCTCTGCTGTTGGAAGAAGTTGGGTGGGGTTGTAGGCTGGCAGAAGGCGGAGTAGATCCAGTTCTCCTGTGAGTTGTCGCAGCTCTGTGGGCTCTGCCTGCTGGCAGACTGCAGCGGGGCCTGTGGCTCTGGGTCAGTGCTGGAGGGATGTCCCCCCTGTCACGGCACAGAGGTGGTTACAGCCCTTTGATCTCTGCATGACCCAGCTCAGAGCCCACAAGCCTTGTCGGGTGGTGGGTGTGCTGGCTGGCCCTTGGTTTAAATTCCATGATGGACATTTCCATGTTGATGAGCTGTTGCTTGTCACTCAGGCTTAACTGTTCTGGCATTGATGAGGGTGAAGTTGCTACTCAACCAGATCCAGAGAGGCAAGAGGCTCAAAAACGAGCAGGAAAGCGAGTAGCACTGTTGGAGGCCACAAATGGTGCAGAAGGTGGCATTTCAGAGCATAGTAGACACAGCTGCCAGGATTTATGGCATTTCTGCAGAGTCTTGGCAATGGGGGCACTCCTGGCCCCGTAATGGTTGGCAAAGCAGAATTTGGGACCTCTCCACCCGTCTACAGTGGTGGCAGCTGGGGAGTCACCCCATCCCAGTTGCCTCTGCCAGAGCTCAGCCCTGGCTTCCCAGCATGAGCCTCCTTATTGCCTCAGCCCTTGCAATGAGCTTTCTAAATAGGGGTTTAATGACCAGGCATTAACCCTCAGATTATGAATACTGCAGGCTGGGAATCTACATTGAGAGGAACAGCCCTTTTGTTTGGTCAAAATGAGCTATTTTGTTACTGCTTTCTTTCAAAACCTCTCCCACTTCACTCTATTTCCCTGCCAACCCTGTCTGCTACAGCAGCCATTGCAGCGATGAGTCAGGCTTAAAAATAGGAGGAAATTTGTATTTTAATAATAAATTGTCCTATGAGGTTATGATTGAAGCTGGAAGGGACCTTAGGAAGTCATCAGGCTGAACCTCCTGCTCCAACAGGGAGTTCAGGCCAGGTTGCTCAGGGCCTGGCTTTTTGGTTTGAGGCTTTTTTTATTTTTTTTCCCCTCTGGTTTCTGAGGCCTCAGGAAAGTGTGCTCTGTGTCTGAATTTTCGTGTGACCCTATGAAACCCTGCTAATCTACCTTCTCTCTGCAAGCCGAGATGTCCTGCAGCCTTTTGATCCCGTCAAAATGAGCTTGTAAGGGATGAATAAAACCCTCAGCTTTTGTGAGCATTGGCTGTATTTGAGTGCTGGTAGGAGAGATCCCGATTTTTCTACCCAGCTGTCCCTGTTTGTGGCACTTGGGTGCTGGCCAGCCTGCAAAGAAAAATGGATATTTCTGGCAGAAGAGTGCAGCAACCAGCGCTCCTCGGCGCTAATTGACCCTTTCTTGGCAGCTTCATCAAAGACGTTGAAGAATAAATAGGCTGTTGATTGAACTGTTTCCTCGTCCCCAGGGGTGGTCCCTCTTACCCGGGGCTGAGGCACATTGTCAGGGCCGGGGAAGAAGCTTGCAGAGCGATTAGGGGAACAGAAAAACCTTTCATCTCTCGCACTTTCCGTGTGGCATCTGGGAGATGGGATCGTGGTGGGGTTTTGCTGCCTCCTCCGGTGCCCACGGAGCAGCTTTCGGTGCTCTGGTCCACTCCAGTGATGCTCAGGGTGCGGATTTTGAGGGAAGAGGGGGGATGTAGCTCGGGTTAAAACTCTTAATAGTGGAATCTGATGAGAACACAGGTCTGGAACAGGAAAACACCTTCAAGGAAAGCCTGGATGCAGAAGTTGAGGCGATGCGGATGGACGTGGCTGGTGCATTCTTCACATACAAGAGTCGTGTTGGTGCTTGCTGGCCCTGCTGCAAAGGCACGCAGAAACCCGGCCGAAATGAGGCGTGCAGGTTTCAGCTGATTAATTAATGGAGCGTGCAAGGAGAAAATATTAACCATTTTACTGATGCCTGTAAAGAGTTTTTTAAATGTTATGCCGGAATTTTTCTTTGTGATAAATTGCATTCGTGTACTTCAGCCTTGCCTTTATTTCGTTCCATACTGGGCCTGGACTCCAAAATATTTGAACTTTATGGAGGATGGGCAGTCCATAAAAACTATTTTCAGTGAAATATTTTGAAGTTTATAAGCTGAAACCCTTTGTTTTGAATCAGATCACTGTTTAACTCTGAGATTTGACCGACACCATGCCGCTTCATGAAATTTGTTGTCTAGAGGTAGGGTTTTACATAAAGACAGAGCAAAAATTAGCACTAGAAACCCTTGCTTTTGGGCAGAGCCTTGCTTTCTGCAGCTGTTTCAGGGCTCATTCTGCGCTCAGCAAATAGCGGGAGGGTATGCAGAATAAATATTGATACGGTGCTCCCGCCACAGTGGCCTGAGCGTCACGTGTTGTCTGTGTAATGAGTCCCAACTGGAGCCTGCGTGACACCACATACATCCCTGTCATGTGAGAGGGCCTATAGAGTTACGTTGCTATGGCAGCCTGATATGGGGCAGCGTGCCATGTTCTTGGGCAGCAAATACAGCCTTTCCTTCTGCCCAAACTGATGAGTCCATCTCTGATTCACCAGCACTGACTCTGTGCCTTTTTTTTTTTTTTTTTTTTTTTTAAGTGATGAAAACACTAGAAAAGACTTGAAGACGCTGCCCGTCTTTCCCACCAAGACGCTGCAGGAGCATCCATCGCTCGCTTACTGGTGAGATGTTTAATTTAAAATGCAAATCATTGCTATGAATGATAATGGCAAGAGGGCTCTAAAACAGTTTTGCAAACTCTCTTTTAAGAAGTTTTCAGTCTCCGTGATACAGGACTTGGAGCTAATTGCTCGTGTTCAAGAATTTCCAGTTTTTTAGGAGGTTATAAATTATGCAAGATCCAATGCAAATTCCTCCTTGAACGTTCAAATTAAATTGTCGGGTTAGAAATTGCTGGATCAGAATATGTGGGGACCACGCTTTAGGAGGAGCTGAAATCTGAACTGCAGCCAAGCCTGGGTTTGCAGAGAGCACCTCGATCTTCATCTGTCACTCAGCGGAGCCTCTGTGGTGGGGTGACCTTTGCTGGCTGTCAGATGCCCACCCAGCTCCTCTCAATGGGACAGGGGGAGAAAATAATTCAGAGAAGCTGGAAACAGGAAGACACGTGCAATTTTGGGGCTTGAACCTGCTGTAGAGGAGCACAGCATTTAGGATGTGCAAGTTTAACTCCCTCATTTGTTTCATTTTTTTAGGCTTGATTTGTACGTGATGGATTTTCGAGTATAGCAGTGCTTGCTTATGATTTGTTTTTCTCAGGATGAATACTGCTGGGTTTTTCTTTACTTTCAAGTGTCTGACACATAAATGCATATTTTATTTTGCATTCCACCAAAACAAAGTGTTGAAATATATAACAGAAGAAACACAAAAAGGTCACTGCTGACAAATTGTGTTTTTTTTCACCTATGAAATGTCAGGGGGGAAAAAATACACTGGAATGAAAACAGTTCTGGTTTAACTTCTTTTTAAGTATGGAGCATTAACCAGCCTTTGAAGTTTGGGTCCTTTAGAACGTTAAAGTGAATTTATACAATTAGCACCATTGTTCTGCAGCAGCATCTACAGCAGAACAGGCTGATCCAAAGCGATTCTTTAATTAGTCTGGAAGGCAGGATGCAGTGGTGGGATCAGCCAGGCAGCTCCATGCTGCCTAATGAAGGGTGGGAAAGAAATCAGTAAGAACCAGAAGGTAAACCAGAGCGAGGAACATACAGAGGGACACTGCTCTGCTGGCTGAGCAGGTGGCTGAGCTCCCACAGATGCCATCACACATGAACAAAGTCACTGAGCCTCTAAATTGGGTTTTGTGCTTGCTTTGCAGTGAGGACAGAGTAATTGAGCATTATACACAGATTAAAGGTCTGACCAGAGGACAAGCCATCGTTCAGTGAGTATGACACTTGTTAATTTGTGAAGATTATCTTTTCACTTTTCTTCTGTTCCTTTTTTTTTTTTATTGAGAGGTGGCAAAGCAAGCTGTTGTGGTCATTATTGCCTGCACACAATACCATTTGTGTCTGTCAGGTTCTTTTTCACTGAGTTATATTTCGGAGTTGAATTTTTAAGTTTCACCTATCACAGGCTTGCGCTTTCAGCGTGTGTTCTCATTCATAAACCTCAAATACAAAAGAAATAATTTGGACCTTTCTCCTTTGGAAGACTCTACTCCAAACCCTGCTTGCTATCAGTTGGTTTTCCCAGCAGACTCTTCAGGGCGAGTATTACCTGAGTCCTCTAAAAAATCCTGCAGTGTTCAGCATTTGGCTTTCAAAACAACCAAGGTCCTTCCAAGATGCACCCAGAGCCTGTGGAATCCTAATTTTGATTTGCCCATTAATATGACAGTACTTCCTACAAGGAAATGCAGTAGAATGTGTTACAAGATGTTTGAGATAATGCCCATGGCTGCACAATGTAGACAACTTGTAGTTTTCCCTCACGTGCCTCGATGACTGTGACTCTGTCTCAATATTTCAGGGGCTTTTTTCAATAGGAACAAGGGAAAAATGGTCTGTTCAGTGTTTGTCTGAATTGCCTCATGAAACAGTCATACAACGGCATAAACACGTTCATTTGGAGCCTTTCCCTTGTAACCAGAGCTCCATAATGGAATAATTACAGGCAGGTCTTTACCACCAGCATTTCCCAAAAGGCTCACTTGTTCAGTTCAAAATTTTTATTTTCAGTTCTATGATCTGATAAGATATTGAATGCTCTGTTGTATGAGAGATTTTCCATTTGCTTTAGCTGGGCCAAAATATTCCATCTTCCCCCAAGCCAGGCTGCTAAGTTTTTTTTTTTCCTGAAAACATAGGCCTTCAATTATTAAGGCCTTCCAAATATGCAAATGATAAATGACGTGTCCTGGATGTATGTGTGAAAAAAATATGTTAATAGATATTACTCCCTCCAGAGAAAATCATCTGATATGCTATAAATCTATCTGCAGGTACATGAAAGTGGTGGAAGCTTTGCCAACATATGGAGTTCATTACTATGGAGTAAAGGTCAGTAACTGCCTATAGATAATGTGATTGCTGAGCTTATTATGTGTGATTACATTCCTTTAGGAGCAGTTGGATGATTCAGTACTATTCTATCAGTATTAAAGCCCACATTTTTCAACCTCTGTAATTTTCCCCCATTCAGTATACGTTAAAAATTGTTTCCAGAGTGCAGCGTTGTGTGCTACAGGAGACAGAAAGGAATCTTTTTAAAACCTTTTGTAATCCTATCAGGATCTCAATTCCTATCACCTTAATTAAACTAGATATCAGTTCTAAATCCAAAGCAGTTAATAGTTTCCCCAGAGACATTAATCAAGATGAGAAAAAACACAATGGGGAAAAGATTTATTTCTAAGTGGCAGGTGATTAGTGGTGCATGCTTGGAGTGGGGAAACGCTGAGAAATGCTCTTGGAGAGTGATGGAAATACACTATTTATTCCCATTTGTAGAGCAGAGCCTGGGCCACAGTGCTTTGTGCCGAAGAGCTCAGCAGAGATGATATCTCCTTACTTTGAGTCGTGGCCATGACTGTGGTACCTGAGAAGCTGATGTTTTGTGCTGTTCTCTCTCCATCTGTGGCTGTCTGTGCCTGAATTCAGTGGATGCAGTCATTGGCCACAGTTTTTTCTGTCCAATGTCCTTCCTCCCTTCACAGCCACTCCTGCAAACAGTGACACCCCTTTGTTTCAGCAGCACTGTTGCTTTTGTGTCCATCTTGCACAGCCACCACCTGGTTTTGTGCCTCTGCCTGGGAAGGCAGGGGGAGAAAATGTCCACATTCACCCCAGCAATCCACTTCACATCAACTTGCTTGCCAGAAAATCTTTGTTCCGTACCTGCTCGTGCTTGTCACGGAGCGAAAAGGGCTGTAATCTTGGAATTGCCTAATTCTGAAGTGGCTCTTGGTTCACATGGATGTCCATTTTTCAGGATAAACAAGGAATCCCGTGGTGGCTTGGAATAAGTTACAAAGGAATTGGCCAGTACGACTTACAAGACAAAGTTAAGCCCAGAAAAGTGAGTTTTTTTGCATCTGATTTTTTTGGGGGGGAGGAACACAGGATGGTGTTGCATGTCAGAATGTACTACTTTAAACTGTTGCTTAGCAGACTGGTGGGCAGAAGACCAAGGGTGGGAAGCAGAAGGAAAATTCTGCTGGCACTGAGGCAGTAAATGTCTCCATCTCACACAGATAGTGGAAACTCCCTTTGGGAGCCTTGGCTTGCGTGTCTTGAGTTTGGTGGTCTCAGGAAGGGAATTTTGGCAGCCTCCAGGGGTAACTACAGAAATACGAAGCAACTGGGTTTCTGCAAGGCCTTTTACTCGAGCAGTGTTTCCACTTGGCTTTCGTACTTGTTTTGTGTGTGAAGCGTGAAAGGCCCCGCTGATATCAGTGGAATACGAGGGGAGCTGCATGAAATTGCGGGCTTGTTGAGGCAACTCTTGTGTTCCCGTGAATGTAAAGGGGGGAATTGAGAGTAAAAGCCAAGTACTGGAGGTCATACCTCTCCTTTTCCATCCTGCTGCTCCCCAGTGTGTCTCCTGCAGAGTAACTCTGCCAACGACATCCCATGTTGTTTGAACAGGGCAGAGGGTCCTGCCTTGCTCTGCTGGCTCCCTCAGAGGCCCCGGCAGCGAGCCCAGACAGGCTCTCCTGCCAGCAGCTTTGGAAACCCATCACGCACCCAGCACACAGGATATTGGGATCTCGCCCCATCCTGTAGCTGCCTTGTGTCGCCTTGTGACAGGACTGAGCCCTGAAAATCTCTGAAGGGTGATTTAAACCCCTGGGCTGGGGGCAAGCCAGGATTGCACGTGCCGGAGCCGCGCTGCTGGGCTGGGGGTGCGGGGTGGTTTTTTCTGATCACGTCTTTGATGAAACATCCAAGCCATGAGGAGATGGAGACCTGGGGTTTTGCTGTTCTCCTTCCTCAGGAGTGATCTGGGCAGGAGTTCACATGAAGTGGTGCTCCCTGCCAGGGAATTTTACATTTGCAAAATGATAGTGTTTAGTGTATTTGTGCCAAAAAAACTGAGCTTAACAAAACTTCCTTGTTAAGAGTAATTCCCCTTCAAGCTTCCAACTTGATCTTCTCTTTTTTCCAGAGAAGGCTATGAGTTGGTTTCTCTTGGTATATTTATATACCTGTATGTCCAAGGTGATCTCTCATATCGTTCCTTTGCTTTCTTTAGTAAAGCAGAGTTTCATCCCAGGTCTCTCTTTCCCCACTAAATGACAGTGACACGGGAGGAATCCTGAGAAATCAAGTTATGTTAATGCAGCCATTGATGGTCAAAGCGGAGCATCAAGGAGCTCCTCTTGCCCCTGAGTGCTTCCCTGTTTTTAGGCAACATCTATAAGGTTTTCCGGTCAGGAAAGGATCATTCTCCAGCCAAGATGTCCAGCTGTGACCAGGAACGCTCTCCAAGAAAATGGAGCCTGCCTGGCTGGAAGCTTTGCTTTGCCAAGCAGTTTTTGTGCTTGTGGGATTTCAAGTTTACAACATCAACCAGGAAGATTAAGAAAATTTTCTAAGGTCAGCAGGGCCCAGATACCAAGTCACACCCTGCTACAGTTAGTTATAAGGCGTCATTTTTAAATGCAGCAGGAGCTCTGTTTAAAAAAAATAAATAAAAACCAGAGGTCACCTCTGTAGTGGAAGTGTTACAATGGATATTACAATAGTTGTTGGCTTTACTGAAATTATAATTATACAGCAGAGGATAGAGATTAAAAGGGAAGGTGAGAGAGGAGCCTAAATGCAGATGGAAGGTTTAATGCCAGTAAGCTCATTTGAAAGTGTGGGGATGGATATGGCTGTAGTATCTTTAAGGATTTGTGTCTGGTGTCATTGTGAGGGGACAAAAATGATTTAAGCCACAGCTTGTCCTGAGCCATGGCTGCTTTTAACATGTGTCCAAATATCATTATAACAGGTTCTTTATAGGAAAAGTCTTTCAGGGTTTGAAATAAAAATGTACTTCTTATATGATTGTCGTAAGCAAAGGTCTAGAGGGGCACCCCTGTCCAGGTTTGGTTTTGGAATTAAAATGCTGAGATACTGCTGCTTATTTCACTGTAGCTGTAGCCTTGCTGCCTGGGATGTGGCAGGCAGAAGTTTACCTAAATCTCTTAGGAATCAGGAAGCACAGTCTTCTCTGTAGCAGTAAGCATGTGAGCTATTCCTGTCTTTTGGAGCAGTGGTGCTATCCTTGCTGGATTTAGCAGAATTTTCTTGCTTTGCTTTTTGGGGTGGAGCCAAACTCACAACTGCCACGTGCTGGTGTTATCCTGCTGTTTACACTCTGGATCAAAAGTTCTGTTGTGTTTATCCTTAGCCATCTGGGAAAGAGCATCCTCATTGTGTTCTGCTTCTCCAGTTGGTGATGTTTAAATATACATGCAGCTGATTAACTCAGTAAAAGGGGAAGGCTTAGTTCAAGTCTAATGAAGACCAAGCTGGCCTTTCCAAATTTTAAAGGTGCAAGTGGTCTCAGGGTCTGCAAACCTCTCTGATACTGGTTGTGGTGAGAAAGCTGTTGAGTTTCAGGCAGGAAGCTTTGAACAGGACTTGGTGCCTGTGCCCCATCTGAATTCACACCAGGGGGATTTATTCTGCTCCTCAAGTATTTTCTGCAGTGCTGATGGCTGCTGTCAGATGTAGCTGTGTTTGCTTAATCACAGAATCATAGGCGCTTAGCAAGAGCAAAGTCCATACTCAGAATATAATTTAAATAATAATAATATATATGTATTTTAGCTGCACATCAATGCAGTGTCAGTTAAATCCAAGCAACTATAACCATCCTCCTCAAAAAGTGAAATCTTTTGGCTTTATCCAAGTAGGTCCTTAGGCAAAGAGACCTAAATATGAGCCTTGGAGCGCAGTGGTTATCCCAAGATTTTGTTATTGGATCAACACTGTTGCACGAAGTCCAAAAGCTGAGAACTCTTCACAGGAAGCAACTCGCATGACAGCCCTGGATGAAGCAATCTCAGATCCCTATCACCCAGCCTTGCCAACACTTGTGCATCTGCCGTCACTCATCCGAGCGGGAAGCGCGTGGTGTCGGAGAGGACGGTGTGTAACTCAGGACTGGACCAGGAGAACCTGCCGTGTCTGTCTGTCTGTGTAAAGCTGGCTGGGGAGGTTTGACTCTGGCTATTTTGCTGGTTGACCTAAGGTAGTTTGGACAAGGGAGTTTTGTTGCCCTGAGTCTCTCTGGGAAGCTTGTGTTGCTTCGGAAGTGGTTTTCAGCAAAGCGAGTCCCCCTCGCCCAGGGCTGCCAGCTGATGGGCACTGAGGGAAGCACTGTGCTCCAGCTCCATAATACACTGAAAATGGAGAGTTATTTTGTGGGTCATTTGTGGAAACTGTCTTTCTAGATAAAAGCCAGTGGCTCCACGCCGGCTAGAGATTACATTGAGCTCACTTGATTATCATCCTGAAGTCTCACAGGGCATTAAAAAAGACTGAGTTTGGCAACCCTTGCTCAGATTTGAACTCAGACCTGGGATTAGCTCTGCAGTCCTGCTGCTTTGCAAACATATTCTCCCTTCAGCTGCAGTTAATACCAAGAGACACCTCCTGCTTGGAGAAGTGCCTCCTGCTAGCAGTGGGGTGGCATGCCAAGATCCTGTCCCCAGTCTCCTCTGAATCAATTAGGAAAAGCATAAAATAGGTCCCAGGACTTTGTAGTTCCAAAACAGATCTCCCTTTATCTCTAGCCTATTCTTTTCACTGGCAAGATAAACAATGCATGTCTTGTTAATGGAGGGTGTATTAGGGTAAGAGTTGAGTTTATTTTGCGTTCAGCCAGTCTGTGGGGATCCTCTGAGGGTTGGAGAAGGCAGCTTGCTGGCTTTTTGACTTGTTCCCCCACTTCATTGTGTTTCTATGGGCGACTCCCTGGTAATAAATGAACTACACTATCTGAAGAGGAGAACTAATCTTGCTCTATGGTATTGTTTCAAATGTACAAGAAATAGGTTCTGCTGCTTGGTGCCTTGAATGCATTGTATTGTCAGAAGTGTTTTTGTTAGTGTGTTCTACTTCTGAAGTGGGGAATGTTTGTCATGGGATAGTGTGGGCTGGAATGAACCTTTAAAGTTATCTAATTCCAACACCCCTGCCATGGGCAGGGACACCTTCCACTATCCCAGGTTGCTCCAAGCCCCGTCCAGCCTGGCCTTGGACACTTCCAGGGATGGGGCAGCCACAGCTTCTCTGGGCAACCTGTGCCAGAGCCTCCCCACCCTAACAATAAAGAACTTTTCCCTGGCTGGATTTAATCCTAACAGGGCTTTAGCTTTCCTAATGAGATTCCTGGCTGCTCAGACAATTTCTGTGTATTCTTCACTCCCTCTGTAGGGTTCCTTTTCTGTGTCTGAGTTTGTTCAGGAGCTCCTTGCTCATCCACACAAGCCTCCTGACGTTTTTGCCTGAGTTTCTCTTTGTTGGGTTGCATTGCTCCTGAGCTGTGAGGAGCTATTATGATATATCTCTCTTAATTCAACATATGCTAAGAGCTGATGCTGAAAGTTTTCCCTTGCAGAACATTTACTTCATGTAAATTTGCTGTCCTGCTTTGCTGAATGGTTCAGAACACAGCAGCATTGGCTTCTCAGACAGTTCTAATTAGGCAGAAATTTCTTTTATGGTGTTTATTTCTCACCAAGCCATTGATTTAGGCAGAAGATACTAAGCTCACATAATTACTTAAAATAAACACAGAGCTGTTATGAGACCCCTCTGAAATTCAGTTCCTTCCAGATGTGGAGAAAGTTGCTTGAATGTCACCTGCCCCAAAACACACACATTTGGGCACAGTTTGGTGCTGAGACATCTCTCATTAATGCCAACACTAATGAGGACCAGGCAGGGACTGATCATGATGTGTTATTAAAAAGAATGTGATTGAAGAGGGTTTTAGAGAACTGGCTTAATATTTAAGAGATGAAGGATGCCTGCAGGTGAGCTCTGTCAGATTATGCTGGCACAGGTGGGAGCTGTCTGCCTCCTTCCCTCAGAAGTTGCTGCAGGTGGGGCATTTTGGCTGTCTTGCCATCTCCTCCAATGCCTCCCTCCACAGGCAGGCACAGCAGTGGAAAGCAAAAAGATCCCAGTTGAAGGCAGGATGCCAGACAGCCAAGTGCAGCAGAGGGGCTGAAACACAGCCCTCCTTCCAGCACTGCTGGCAGGGTGGTAATTTCCTTCGTTGGGTGGGGTGCATTCCTGTGGGCAGAAATCTTTTCTGTTTCCTTGCTCAGAATTGCCAGATTGGTCTGCAGATTGCTGTTCCCAGCCAGTTCCTGAGGTGCTGGTTGCAGAACCTCCTTACAAGCACTGCACGTACCACGAAGTGCTCTGGAAGTGCTTCCCGAGGGAAAGGCTGCTGCAAACAGTGCAGCGTGGCTTGCACTTCCACGCTGACTTCACCCAGTGATTCCCTTGGGTGGAAATTCGAAGATCTGGGTAATTGAGCTCTTGGTCAGGATTTGCCATCAGCCTTGGAAAGATCTCAGGTACAACTTTGGCATGTGCTGTGCCTGGCACAGCAGTGTGTGGCCACGCAGCTCCTCACGCCGCTGCTCTCCGGATTTTCACCTCCTTGTAAAAAAAAAATTAAAAATAAAAATTATAAAATACCCCCCTCAAACCTTTTTTCTAAGCAAAATCCAACAGGCTCATAGGAATACTGAGCCAAGGCCCTGGAGCAGCTCTCCTGAACGCCTCTCAAGGCAGGGGCTCTGCCAGCTCCTGCCTGCAATCCTGATGGGGCCGTTTTTCCGAGCCAGTTTGCTCCTGCTGTCAGGCCCGGACAAACTTGCATTTTATTCAAAACTGGATGCAAGATCAGCCAGGTAAAAAGCCAGCTGCTTCTTTTGTCAGTGTGCCTCACCTTTTAGGCAGTCTGTGTCTGCTTGGTCACCTTGGACCACAGTTAGAGCTCTTTTTGTGCAGGAAAGAGGGTGATCTCTTTTTTTCATTGTGTTCCCTGGTATCTGGAAGAGGATCAACGGTAGAAATGCAGGAAGCCTAAACTCGTGGGCTGGGAAAGCAGCAGCTGGCTGGTAGGAGTCTGGCTGGTACACAGAGGTGCCTGAGTAATGAGGTGTGATCAGAGCTGCACGTCTGCTTTTTCCAAGAAGACCCAGAAAACCAACTGTGGCCAGACCAAATTCTTCCCAAAAAGTCAGACAGGCAGGCCCTGTGATGCTCAATGGGAGTTTTTGGGAGCCTTTAAGGATCTGGCAACATACGTGGATGGGAAGGCTATTAAGAAAACATTAATTAGCTCAGGTGGACTTAATCACCTGGTTAAAGGGAACATACATTGCAAAACTTCCACAAAAACATTTTAATTATTCCTAATTGTTCTTCCAGCCCTCAAAAACCAGTTCCAGATTTCCAGATTTTTTTTTTTTTTAACAGCTCTTTTGTCTTTAAATATTCATGTAGTTTAGGTAAGATTGAAATTAGGAATTATTTAGGAGCATGTCTGTACAGGGTTAAGGAGTATTTGAAGGGAGCAGGATATCTCTGGTGCAGTGACAGTTTCCCAAGTGTTGCCTTTTGAAGACAAGTTACAAAAATTTAGGGGAAGAAGTTCATTGCTTTTTTTACCTTTATATTGAGGCCATTTTTTTTTCTCGTCTTCATGAATCCAGGCATGTTAGGTAGAAACTTGCAACACTGTAATTCAAGATTATATTTAAGTGCATCTATATAAATATTATCTCACAACTTATTCTGAAGCTGCTCATTTAGTCATCAGCCTGTTTTTTTGAAGGACCTGACTTAGGAGGGTTTGTCAGAGGAGCTGATTGCTAAGGAGCTTATATTGTTCTTAAGTGAGATAGTTTAAGGACAGGGCACTTTTCAGTCCATAAAAGCAAAAATGTGTCCTGGGTGCAAAATTACTAACACTGCTCTGCCATCTCTCCTGCTGAGGAGCAGCAGAGGGGGGAGCTGGAGTTATCCCAGTCTTTGGGCAGGAAGGCAGATGTCTTTGTGCTGAATGTACCCAGCTGCAAATGCTTGGGGTATCTATCAGCTCCTTTCGGGCTGGGATGGATCTCACAGGGTGGGGAGGAAATGGGGCAAAGCTCTACCCACATCCTGAGGCGATTCCATGCAGGTTTTCCTAAAAACGCGAAGGGTTTGTTTGTTTTCTTTGTTTCCTTCTGAGCACCCCAGATGATCACGGTGTGTTGGATTTGCACAGGCTCATGGAAGGGTCCCCCCTGGACCCTTGGAGTGCTGATATGTCCCTCTGTCTGGAAAGGAGGCTGCTGTGTTTTGCCCTGCAAAACGCGACCCTCGTCACCCTTTGGACAGGTGGCCCTTTTTCCCCTGCAGCCCTCGGGAATGTCGAGCGCGTCCGGAGGGTAAAAACCCAAAGGAAGTGATAAAGGGGACGGGGAGTCATCGGCAGTGACGATAAGAGGCGGTTTTTTATCCAGAGGTCATGTTTGAAGCACGCCCATCGCTTTTACGAGCGTGGGAGCGGGCGCCGGGCTCGGCCGGGAACGCCGCGATGATGCTTCTGGTCGAACCTGTTGCCTCTGGGTGTGAGTCAAGGGCAGCGGGGCTGGGACAGGGCACCCTGTGGACCCCACGGCAGCCTCCCACCCCTCTCTGCTCCTGCCTCGGCCCCCTCAGGGGCTCAGGGTGCTCCAAGGGGTGCAGCCCCTCGGTGGAAGCCGCCTCCGTTCCCTCCTCCGTCGGGTTTTCCCTTTATCGGGGCAAAGGGTGTGTGGGAGGCGTTGCGGCAGAGATGGTGATGTCAGGAGTGTGTCAGCAGTGGGAGGCGAAGCCGCCAAAGCGGAGCAGCACGAGAGGGACACGGAGGGGACAGCACAGGCACCTCAGCTCTGCTCATGTTGCCCCTGAAGCCACCCGGGGGGGCCGGGAATCCGGGATCAGTCCTGTGGGGAGGTGAGTGCGGGATGGGGGGAGCAGCCGTGGCCGTGCTGGGATTCCCTCCCTGCTGGAGCACCCACGGGCACTGTTGCTCAACGTCCTGGCATAATGCTTGGGCTGTTTCCTTTTGTGTCTTTTAAAAATGTATTTATTTAAAAGTGCAGTGCCAGATTTGTAAAGAGACGCTTCCGAGAGCAGCGTGATCAGGCAGAGAGGGGCTGTAAGACAAACTTGCTTAAACAGCAGAGTAAAACTTCCATGATCTTCTGGAAGATGATTTATTAATTTAAGTTAATTGCGTTTCCACTTGCTTCACTCTTCCTATAGCATGTTTCAGTATTCAGTTGTAGTCCTAGAAAGGAAACCTTCCATTAAACAGAGGTAAAGGCTGCTGAAAGAGCCACTTTTTCCCCCAAATACATGCTCTGTGTTATGCTTCATTGTGTTAAGAATGTTTCAGATGCAGCACAGTGGAACACGTCATATTTTACAAAACTTGATGTGCTTCTGTAGTGGGAGGGAGCACATCAAGTCAGGTTTTGCAGAGGTCAGTGGGAATGTTGTGTGTCCTGGGGGTTTCTGGTGTGGTGGCTGCACCCTTGGAGGCTTTGGAAAAACTCCATTGGGGAAGGGGGAGTTGCTGTGAGGGTCTGGGTGCCTCAGCTGGATTGCTGGTGTTGGAGGCTGATTGGTCACTGGATGGTGTCCCTGCCTGCCCAGCCTGGATGGAAGTGCCTCTGTGTGGGCTGTAGCTCTGGAAAGCAGCTGGATGTAAACCACAGTGTGCTGCTGCACCCGTGCACCCCATCGTCCTCAGGGGACACGGCTGGGGACACCCAAACAGCCCCCATGCCTGCCCAGGCACCCTGGCACTGCTGGAGAGGGGCAGGAGGGGGTGCTGCCAAAACCTGCACTGAGGGGCTGGGGAACAGCTTGGCCAAGGCTGGGCTGAGAAGATGCAGCCCCTGACGGATCATCCCCAGAGGGTGGCTGGTGCTGGTGCAAAGGGAGAGCAGATTCATATGAAATTCTGATCCCACGGGTGCAGCTGCCAAGCCCTGACTGCCTTTGATCTCTTCTCCCAGCTGGTCCTTTGCAGGAAATCTGTGGTTTTCTGACAGAAGTATGTGCTGGGGGGTGGCTTCCTCCTGTGGCCGCTCTCTCTCTGCACATGGTGTACCCCTGCTCCAAAATGTCACTCCGGATCTCTCACACACTGCCTTCAGAAGAGCAAGGTCTTGGTTTTCCCAAGCTGCTGCCATTCCCTGGGGATGTTCTGACTGAAGGACCATAGGTGTCTATGCAATTACTTTGTATAAAGAGTTTTTCGGTTTTATTCAGAAACAAAAGGACTTGAGCTGCCCTCATAAGACTTCTGGGAACTTGCAGCAGTGAAATTAAATGTGGTATTGGTGGAAACGGGTGTTGTCACTGGCAGAATCCCCAATTTGCAATGCATTGTCTGTAAGAGTGTGAAATTACTGGAGGGGCATCCTACATATTTATATTTATGTGCTTCTTTTAATGGATGTTGTTACTGCTCAGTCCATGCCATAGCTGAGGATACACAGGAATTGTAATTTGCTGAGATTATATCACCTTGGAGAGAGAGGTCTGGTGGTTTTTTAGTGACAGTGTTCTGTTTCTCTCTCCCAATTCTCCTAGCTATTTCAATGGAAACAGCTGGAAAATCTCTATTTCCGTGAGAAGAAATTTGCTGTGGAAGTACACGATCCCCGCAGGTAAGGCTGGAGGAGGCAGCTGTGCCAGCAGGATGAATCTTTACCCAGAGTGGGGATTCATCATCTGGTGTTGGTGGATGGGGTGGGAGGTGTCTCTGAGTTCAACACAGACAGGAGTTTACTTTGGGCTTTAGGACTGATCCTGATCCGGCATTTGGCAGGGGCTGGATCCGGGCTGTGGATGAAGGGCAGTGCTGGGATATTGCAGAGGGAGGGTCACAATTGTAACGGGCAAACTGGAGGGACTGCTGATGTGTTAGAGCTCTGGGTGTCCTCTCAGACTGCCTGTGGTGTCCACTGAGGGAGTTTGTGTGGAGCAGAGGGAGGACTGTTTGTCCTGGCCAAATTTGCAGCAGCGCTGGGTGAGGGGGAGAAGGAAATCTTGAGTTTTTGCATCTCCAAAGGCTGAGCCTTGCTTGGTTAAGAGAGAGGCATTTGGGACTTTAACGACCTGTCCTGAAATTGCATTTGTTTTCACCTCCTCAGAATTTCAGTGTCGAGAAGGACCTTTGGCCAGAGTGGACTGGTAGTGCAGACCTGGTATGCAAACACTTCCCTGATCAAGTCCATCTGGGTGATGGCAATCAGTCAACACCAGTTTTACCTGGACAGAAAGCAAAGCAAAGTAAGTTATAAGGCATTTTACTGAGGGCATGAGTTTCATCACCTTTCCTGCATATACCTTGGTGTATGTTTTTCCACAGATTAACTGCTCTCCAGAGGAAAACTATAAATTGTTTTTGTGAGCTTTTTGAGCCATCTATTAGTGACAGTATTGCTCTTCGATCCATTTTAGCCTCCTGCAATTAAGGGCCGTGGAAGTATAATTACAGAAGAGGGAATTCCCACGTCTGGGTGTTTAATCTGCTTTTTCTTTTGTCTCCTTCCTGTGTTTGTTTTGAACACGGTGCAAACAGCAAAGAGATTTTTGAGCTGGGAGATTGGTTCAGGTTTTGGGGCAGAGGAGAGAGGGATGGCAGGACTAATGCTGTTTCTTTAGCCCTTAATTTTGCGGTAGATGAGGTGTGAAATGTCATCTTCTATGATCCCATGTCCTGAAGTTAATTAGAGGTAACTCAGTGAGGCTGGAATTTTTATTTTTTTTTTTTTTTAATATCTCCTTCAGGCAAAAATTCCTTCAGCCAGAAGTTTGGATGATATCGCCATGGATCTAACAGAGATGGGAACACCAAAAGTTTCAAAGCTGGTGACTCTGGAGGCCAAGAACCAGCTTATCATGGCCAGCAATGGCAGTTTGATCTCATCAGGTAATACTGTGTGCAAATGTGAGGTAGCCAAGTACAGTGGGGCTGGTGTGTGTTAAAAGGGAGACTAACAGATGATAAAAATGGCTTTTACTTGGAAATCCTCTGATACAGAGTGTATTTTCTAGGCTCTCAAGATTCAGAGGTCAGTGAAGAACAAAAGAAGGAGAAAATTATGGAACTAAAGAAGAAAGAGAAACTCCTTCAGGAAAAACTGCTTCAGAAAGTTGAGGAGCTGAAGAAAATCTGCCTGCGAGAGGCGGTGAGAGAACTGCACCTTACACTGGGGTGGGGTGGGTGGGAGCCCTTCCCTCTTACTGGATCTTACCTGGACCCTCTCTCTTCCCCAGGAGCTGACAGGGAAGATGCCCAAGGAGTATCCTCTGAGTGCTGGAGAGGAACCTCCCCAGGTGAGAAGGCGTGTTGGCACAGCGTTCAAGCTGGATGACAACCTGCTCCCGAGTGAAGAGGTGAGTGTGGCACTTTGTTTTCATAGCACGGGTGGGGTGGCCAGACCAGTGGCCAAAGCCACTTGTAAATAATCCAGCTCTTCCCTGGATGTTAAAGAGGAGGCAGCTGGGACAGTCACTTGCATAGAGTGGGAAATTTAGATGGGCACTGCCCTTCTTCTGCCTTTGAAATGACCAGGACATCGTCTGTTTGAAAAGGCTTTGAGTTCTACCAACCTGAACCTCTGATTTGTCCATGCTGCATGAATTTTAATGGACATTTTGCTGCTAATTAGAGGGAGAGCAGGTGCATAATGCCATTTGGCAGCCCATGGCTCTGAGCTTTTCTGGAACGTTGACTTGTGTCATGTTGGGATTGTGTTTGAACCCAGAAGGTGGCAGGGGTGTGCACTGTCCCCCTTGCAAAATCATCTGTTTGTGAGCATAGCTGTGTGACAGGTGACAGGAGGAGGAGTTTTATCTCTAGCTTAATGCAGGTTCCACCTAAGTAAAGCCTCTGTGCATTGCTCAAGAAGCTAAAATGAACTTTGCTGGCAGAGACTGGCTCGGGTGATATGGTAATTCAGATATTCGCAGTTTCTGGATGCACATCATTCCCCCTCATTCCTGGTGAGATTTGTTAACAAGCTGTATCATCCAAGCAGCAAGTAGGTGTGGGGCACTTGGCATCTGTCTTTCACCAGAAACTTGCTGCCCTGGCTGGCGGGGTTGGTGTGCTCCGTGTCTGCAGCAAAGTGATTTTATGTGACTGCTTAAATGCTGTGAAACCAAAATCCTGCTGACCAGATTTAATAACGTGTTGCTTAGTGCTTCTGCAGTGCCTTTCATCTGAGCTTCTCAAAGCAGTTTACAAACAATTAATTAAAGCCTCCAACTCCCTGTTACGTAGGTATGGTGATACAAATTTCCATTTTTATTTTCTCCAAAGTAGAGAGAGATTTTGAACAAGATTATTTCAAGGGTGGACTCGTAGCAGGAGGTTTAGTCGCCTAAACTTGAATTTAGGTGTCTGTGTTATGTCACCCAGGCCTGAGAGAACTTCAGACCTTGCCCAAGAGATCTCATGATCTTACACTACTCATAGAAATAGGATCTTGTGTATAAGCTTTGGTATTTCTGTATTTTGTGCTCAAGATTTCGCTTTGTTACTACAAAAATAGATGTTCTATTTAATAACCTTCATTGGTAATTTCTTCCTGGAGCACGAGCAAATAACTCATGTCACAAATTTGCAGGATCCTACTTTGCAGGACTTGGAGAGCAATTTTATCATACACCAAAAGCTGGTGGAAGCTGCAAAGAAACTTGCCAGCGAGCCAGACCTCTGCAAAAACGTGAAGAAGAAAAGAAAACAAGAGTATGCTGATGCTGTAAAAAAGCTGCAAGAGATAGAAAATTCCATAAATGAATATAGAATCAAGTGTGGCAAAAAACCAACCCAGAAATCAACTCTTGCTCTACCAGGTAAGCAGGAGAATTCCCCACGTTCTGATGAAAACAGGACGGGGGTTGGGAGGGGGGCAAAAATAATTTGGCTTACTTAGAAGCTTTGTTTACATCTTCTCTGTATGGTTTTTATCTTCTCCAAGGCAGTTAGATAAGAAAATAAAAGATGGAATTGCTGCATCTGATACTCTCAGTGCACTGCTGTAGGCTGGGGGCAGAGCAAGCCGCAGTTTTAGGAACAAGTGCAGACAAGTTCAAGCACCAGGTATGGACTGAAGGTGCTGTACACAAAAAGGCTGGCAGGAACAGCTTGGATGAAGCTTTTCTGGTGCCTGAATTCCTGGTGTGTTGAGTGCAGTTGCTTGTCTGAGCAGCCACGTGCAAAATCCTCTCCCCTTTTCCTCCCACAATGCTCCAGTTGGAGTGAAAATAGAGCAGGGGGGATTTTTCTGCAGGATGCAGGAAATAAGGATCAAAGACATTGTTTCTTGATTCGAAATTCCTGATTTCCAGGAAGACGTAAGTGAAGTTCAGGAGTTGATGAATGTAAATAGTAGCAAACAGATTTTTGACTAAATCCATTTGCTTTGGGTGAGCACGGTGAAAGCAGACATCCTTGGCTCCTCCATTCTGAAACTGTGATTTTCCTAAGGGAGATAGGGTTCTTTCTGCTTCATAGGATAATGTGTGGAAACCTTTTAGTATCCAAGCCAATTGAAGGAGTTTGGGAGTAGTAAAAGCTCAGGAGTATTGTGACTCTTCTAATCTCTATAGTTATTAACAATTTTAGGTCATGTTTTACTCCTCCCATTCATGGAAAATGTATAGGGATAATTGTTAATGTTTAATAGATTAATTTTCTCCCTCCTTGTCCGAGAGAAAATGATGTTTTGTGAGGTCAGTGGGGTTTTTCCTGGGAATTACAGGGTGGGAAAGAAAGTGCAAGATTTTTCTGCTGCTTATATTGGTACCCTCTTACTGACCCTGTTGCCAATATGTGTTTTCCCTGGAAGAGAACCTCCTCCTGTGCCAGATGTCTGTTGGGAAAACCTTTGCCATGTGCCATTCTTGTTGAGGGCTTAGTTTGGGTCCTTACCCATCACCCACCGTGGCAGTGCCGGGCTGTCCATCATCGCAAGGTGCTTACTCTGAAAGGCTGATGATCTCTATTTAATGTGGCCCAGCTAGTTCCTGACTGACAGAGAGGAAGGAAACATCTGTTTTTCCAGTCTCTTGCTCACCAGTCTGGACACTGATTGTGAAAGGTCCTGTGTTACCTGCGACACGTGGTGTGTGGTAACGAAGCAGGAAGGGCAGCGAGAGCCCAGCGAGGCAGCATCCATCCAGGCTGCTGTTGTTTTTGCTGGCAGCTTTCTGTCCTGTTGTGCAAACAGGCAAGTTGGGAGTTGGTCCTTATGCATTTAGCCCATCATTTAATACGTGACATCCTTGTTTGCTCTCTGAGAAGGTGGGCACAGCCAGACAGGACCAGACAGGACCAGACTCTGTGTCTCGGAGGGTCTCCCAGGAGTCAGGGACTGCAAGGCAGTGAATACTTAGCCAGCAATAAGCAGCTGCATCCCTTCCAGTTCCAGGCTCTTGCTCTGCAGTGTGTATCTGTTAACCTGAAGCAGAGCTGTCATCTGCTTCAATAATTGATTTTATGTGTAAACTTGTCACCATCACCAGCGGTACTCTCAGGCTCGAGGTACAGCTTTCAGAAGGCTGAGCAGTGATGAGTCACTTGTGTCTGTGAGTTTGGGGGATGACTCGTTGGAAATAATGTGTTACATAGTACCATCGATTTATTGAATCAAAGCATAGCTGTTTTCATCCCAGCCCCAAGGGATAGGAGGTGAAGGAAATGCTGGACTGCTCCCCATGTTCCACTTTCTCTTTCCTTCACTTCCTCCGTAGCCCAGAGTTCCTTCCACTTTTGCAGGGAATTGCACGGATTTGGGATTCAAATTCAGATATGTCAGCATGTCTGCATATGTCAGCACTGCAGACCCCACCTGAAACCAGCAGTGTAGCTTTAGGCTTTAGCTTTTTTCTTTTCCTAGGCAGGTTTTTTTTCCCCTCCCTCCACCGGGCCCAGTTCCATCTTTACCACCCCACGGTCAAACCCACGTGAATCAGCTCCCCTGAAGCTTTTTCCCCGGTGTCAGGTTGCAAAGAGAGCTGCAGCCCATCCTCGGTGGTCTGACAAGTCCCTCCAGGGCAGGGGCCAGCCCTGATTTTTGCTGTTCTTGAACAGCTGCTCTCTTTACCAAATTCTTGTAACCAGACCTTTCCTCACAGCAAATTGTGACAGCAGGGGAGCAGCGTGCACTGCCAGTGCAGCCTAATTTCTCTGCTGGTCTGCTCCAAACTTTAGCAAGGGCAGGCTGTTTCTCAGTGAGGTGCAGCGTGCAGTATCGAGGTGAGAGGATAGGCAGGTGCATTGTAAAGTGCTTTGAATAAATGATAAAATGTAAAAGGAACAAAAAATTTGTATGTCCGTGCAACAGTTCCTGCTTTCTGTGTTGCTGGAATTTGCAATAACTTGATGGAAATCGGTGGAATTATTCTGGGTTGATATTAATTTAATTGAAACAGAATCTGCTGATGAAACATTAAAAAATGAATTCTGAATTTCAAAAGGCTTTTTTTTACCTACCTGGTGGGGTTTCAGGTGTACCTGGAGGAGATTAGATGCTAACAGCCAAGATCTACATGTCTGTGTAGGTTCCTGATCTCCAAAACATCCTGTGAGATCTGTTGGAAGTTGTGTAGAGAACGCCTTTGCAAATCTTGGCCTGATTCCTGCTGCAGATGAAAATAAAAATCTCCTTTGATAGTTGCCTGGGTTGCTTGCTGAGCTGCAGCAAAGACATGAGGTGATGACATGAAGCAGGACTGTCTTCAGGCTGTGGGGGCTAAAGCATATGGATTGCAGCATTACAAATAGTAGCTGGCTCTGAAACTGTAGAAAATAAAGTGTATTAGGATATTTTGATGTTGGGTCTCCTATGCCTAAAGTGTTTGTTTTCATTCACAGATGATATAATTCCATCTGAGAGCAGCTCCCTGTCTGACACAACCACCTATGACGATGGTATGATGTTTATCCTTCTCTTCCTAAGGAGTGTGTCCATTCAGAGCCATTCCTTTGACTTCATGTCCTTTAGCATTTCCCACCCCTGGAAGTGTTCAAGGCCAGGCTAGGTGGGGTTTTGAGTGACCTGGTCTAGGTGGAAGGTGTCCCTGCCTGTGTCAGGGGTTTGGAATTAGATGATCTTTAAGGTCCGTTCCAACAAAAATCATTCTATGATTCCATGATATTGGTGGCTTTCAACGATAAATTACTTTGTAGCAGAGGAATAACAGCTTATCGGGAATGTCTTTCCTCTTAATGGGTTAGTTCTTGAAAGTTTCTGCTCTGTAAGCTGATCTGAGTCATCTTTAGACAAGGCAATTGGTTTTAACACGACCAACCTGCAAGCTGAGGGCACTGTGGATGGCAAGCACAAGATCCTTAGGACCTGACCAAAACTGGATGAGAGGCTGAAGGACTTAAAAGTTTGGAGGGTTAGCCCAGCCCTTCTGTCCTCACAGCTGCTATAAAACTTACAGAAGAGTAGAATGGTTGCAGATATTAACGCTCTGTTTACATTTATCTGTTCCCTAGTGAGCTTGCATCTTGCTTGGGTTGGTGTTTGCTCAGCTTACTCATTTCACACACACACCCACAGACACATACTCACACCCTGTTCCACCAGGTGGAAAGGTCTTGGCTTGCCTCTCCCTTAAACTGGATAATCATCATTTGGGGACAAACATTATCTAAATTATTACTCACTTTTCAGTTCGGGCCGGATTCTGATCTCACTTTGTCCCAATTTTAGACTGGTACAACCCATCTGGTGCTTTAAAATGGAGTTACACCTGATTCCTGCTTGTACAAGTAGGAATAGAGCCAGGCTTGTGAACATGTTCTCTGTGATGCTCGACCTGCATTTATATGTATTAGTTGGAGTTTCCTGTTGGCTCTGTCGGGACCTGAGTTGTGCCCTAAGCAAAGTGAGAACAAGGATCAAACCAGCATCTTCCCAGTTGCCTTCAGCCAAATGTGTCTGTCAGTTGTCTTTGCTCATTCAGTCGCTTTTGAAGTCAGTCCCTTTTAGGTTTTATTTCAAAACTAATTCTTAAAATGTCATTTTCAAGTAAGAGTTGGAAGGTGAGGGACGGGAACCGGTCTTTGCAGAGGCTAAGCTTGCCTGCTTGGCCCTGGAAAGGATTGCTCTGCAAACAGAGTTTTTCCAAGGAAGGTCCATTTTGTGATCTGGCACAGCCCCAAGGTGGGTGTAATCTCTGTAGGAGTTGGTGGTGCTGGGATCTGTCTGTGTGGAGGAGAGCTCAGTGCAGGCAGGAGAGCCTTTCTAGACCCACAGCCTCTGCCCTTGTCTCTGTAGTGCAAAGTGCTTCTCCTTAGGGGCCACAGGTTTGTGTACAGGGCAAAACCACCAAGGTTTTTGCTAACAAAATACGTATTCCTTTCCAACAGTCAGTGAATCACTTCCTGTGGCAGCACAGAGACCCAGCTCTGCGCAGCTTTCTCCGAGGCTTCCTCCACCCAAGTCCCTCGGGGTGGAGAGAATTCATCTCAGAAAGTCGTCCATAAACGAGCAGCTCTTGGAAACCAGACACTCCAGGTAGGCACATCCTGCTGCTGCCATGCAGGTGGAGAACCTGCTGGCATGAGCTCCATCCTGCCCCTGCCCAGCCCCTGCCCCTGCAGAACACTCCTCCCTGGGAAGTTCATAAGTCAGATTATAGCCATATGTAACCATTTAGCTGTGATATGCTTCATTTTCAAACTCGATTCCTTTGCTTCCCTGTTGCCTGCTCTGTCTCTTCTCCTCCATGCTTCTGCCCTTTGGCAGCAGCATTTCCTACCAGCCGTCCTGTGAGGACCAAGAAGGGGTGGAATTTTTCTTCCCACTGAACAACTTTGTTCTTTACACGGGGAAACACGTCCAGTTGTGCTCTCCCCTCTTTGTTCTGCCCTTCTTTTTTTTTTTTTTTATCTCCAAGACTTTAGGGCTCATACTTGGCATGGTACAATGTGTGTCTAACATAAGTGGGATTGTCTCCTGTTACAGGGATGTGCTCTCGACCCACAGCAGCCCTTACCGGACCCTGGAGCGGCCGCCCCAGCCCCACGGCGGGAGGAGCATGCCCACAACCCCCGTGCTCACACGAAATGCCTACAGCAGCAGCCACTTACAGTAAGGGGCCTTTGCTTTAAGTCCATCTTAGGCAGCAGAAAAATAAAATGAAATGGGGAAGGAGGCGTGCTGTGAATCTCCCAGTGTGATCAAGAGCCCAGGGTTGGTTGGTTTGGGGTGATGGAGCCACAGGAATGCCACCTTTCTGTGTTCTTCTTCTGTCTCGTTACTTGTGTGGGCTTTACCTGCTTAAAAACTGAGGGAGCCTTCCTGTAAATCATTACCAAATGCGTGTTTGTGACCTTCGCTGTGTGTGCCCCTGTCACAGATTAACCTTGCTCACTGTGACACATTATTATGCGAGGGATCTCCTAGTGTTGCAGCGAGCACGAAATTCAGCCAAACTGAGTGTCTTCAAGTGCAGATATTCTGTGAGGAAAGATAAGGCTGGGTTTGTGTTGTGCTTGGATCGGGGAGGCAGCTGACATGTCCGTGCGTGCCCTCTCCAGCTCTGTGTGTGTGTTTGTGTGACTGCCTTTAGCCGACCAACATCTGTGTTGTTTCAGGCCAGATGTTTCCCCACACCACTGCCGGCAGCGCAGCGGAAGTCTGGAATCCCAAACCCACCTGCTCTCCGAGACTCCAGCTGAAAAGTCAGCCTTCACCCTCTCCAAGTCCCAGCGAAGCAGCAGCACCGAGATCCTCGACGACGGATCATCCTACACGAGCCAGTCCAGCGCAGAGTATTACTGCGTGACACCCACTCCCAATCCATATTACACCACTCAGACACTCGACAACAGGACCAGGGGTCGAAGACGGTCGAAGAAACACAATATTTCCGCTGCAAACTCAGGCAGTATGCCGAACCTCACCCATAAGGATGTCCGCAACGGTGTCTACCACAAAAATCAGGAGCAGCCTTCCTCTAATTACTATATCTCTGGATATTCCCCGTACGCCGAGCCCGACGTTTATTACAACGGAGGGTACGTCTATGAGAGTGACACGGAGGGGCAGTACAGCGTCAATCCCTCCTACCGCTCGTCGGCCCATTACGGATACGACCGGTACAGGGAGTTCAGGTCTTACCACGAGGACGAGGTGGACAGAGTGCCACACAACCCCTACGCAACCCTGCGGCTTCCCAGGAAGCAGGTTGCTAAAACGGAGCACATAACCAAAAACATTCACAAGGCCTTAGTAGCAGAGCACCTCCGTGGTTGGTACCAACGTGCCTCCAGCCAGAAGGAGCAGGGTCACGGCCTGCAGGCGGGCTTTGAGTCTGACAGAGGATCTCAGAGGAGTTTGGGCTTTGCTGGTCTGCAGACGCCGTGCTCTCCGAGCAGTCGGGTGTCGTCTTTCTCTTCAGGTAATGTCTGAATTCTCCTGTGCTGAGTGTTTTTCTAAGTCCCTGCTGTGCATTTGGTTCTGCCTCACTTCGCTGCCCAAATGAAGTCAGAGTGAAAGCCAGGCTAGAGCTCTGTCTTGAAAGGTGGATGAGGAACTGAGTAAGATCTTCTTCCATTCCTGGGAAGAAAATCTTGATTGTTGCCTTCTCCTAAGGGTAAAACTTCCTTTTACTCTTTGTAAGCTGAGTAGTCCAGAGAGGCACAAAGAGCCAAACGTGTTTCAAACAGGTGTATTTACCAACCAGAAGCAACGTGCAAAACTTCGTGCCATGTAAATGCAGTGGCTGTGATGGCTTCCAAAGCACAATCCAGTGGACACCACTGAATGGGTCAAAAAGTCTTTCTAAAGATATTCCCTGGCTTCAGGACACCCTCTGTACTTTCCTCCCTATTTTGTGTTTGGACTGTCTAGCCTGAGTGTCCTGCAACAACCCACAGAGATCACTGATGAGAATCGTCTTTTTTGCCTCTGCTGATTTAGCTGGAGAAACACCTAATTTGTTGTAATTATCTTTTTTTTTTACTTAACAGCATCTTCTGCAAACACTGCTGGGAATTGGAGAAACCCGGTTGCACTGGGACTTTCAGACTATGATACGTTGTCTCATTCCTCTTACGCCAGCTGTTACGGGAATGTTTATGGCAACCTTCCTTTGCAGAGCAGGTGAGTAGGGGGTATCGAGGTTTTCTGCACCTTCCTCCTGCATTTCACAGGCTCTCAAAACTTCTGAGAAAATCAGCTTTAAAATCAGCTTCCAAAGAGCCAGGATGAAGAGTACTTGTAAAACTGGCGTCTTGGGAGCAGGTTTTCTCTGTGTGGAGTTGATCAGCTGTGCCATCACTAACTGTGCCACTGACACTGTCAGGGAAGGGGGAGCAGTCATAGTGAAGGATGAACTCATTGGTTGCAGAGCCTTTTCCTCTGGCTGATGCTGGACCATCCCAGATTTTGCACTCCCTGGTGGATGTGATGCTCTGAGCAATGTTATGGGCAGAGCACCCACTGAGCCAAGTCCCTCTCAGTCCCTGTGTCGAGGGGTCTCTCCTGCACCCTATCAGCAGGTTTGGCAGCACACAATCCTGCTGTGTTTCTGAAGCTGAAGTGCTTATGCTGATGAACTTTTGGAAAAACAAGGAGAGGAAGCAGCTCCCTGCAGCCTCATGTCCTAGTGCTGGCATTCAAGGGCGGTGCCTGCCACCACTGCCAAGTGCATCTCCCCTTGGCAGAGCTGGACCCAGGAGCTGGGGGAACGTGCTGCTGCTTACAGAGCCCCCCTGCTTGTGAGGGCTTTCCCAAGGGCTGCAGGGAGTCCAGGGTCTGCTTGGGCCTTGCAACTCTCTCGCTGTTTCTACTTGGCATTTTCATATTCCCCGATCCCCCATCTGTAGTAGGCTGTCTGTTGGCAATGAGGACAGAGAGCTCCTGCCCTGGGGAGTGACTCTGCCCCCACAAATGCCATCACATTTAAATACATTTACACAACGTGGAGCCAGCCGTAGTAAGTACCCCACCCCCACGTGTGCCTCCTGCTTTGTGGGTTGCAGTTTGTGCTGGCTGCCAGACCGACTTGTGTGAAAATACTGAATTTTTAATTTTGTTTATTTTAAAATAAATGAAAGTGTAAGAGAATATGTAAAAGCTGCTGCTAGATCCCTTTTTTTTTTTTTCCTGAGCAAAATACTATGGGCTGTTTTGTTGCAGTGATTTAAAATATCTACAGCAACAGTGTTTAAAAATACAGTTTCTACTAATTTCCCATAATTGGGGTTTGAAAATTTGGCTTATATTGGCAGCTTAATCTAAATGAAGTTTATTAGCTATTAATTTTCCATATTCTGAAACACTTGTCTGATTGTTCTTCTGTTTTATTTTCTGCTTTAATTTGATCATGGCAGACAAGCACAGTCAATACACTCAACAGTCTTGACAGTGCTCAAGGCCGGGCTGGATGGAGGTTTGGAACCTGGTATAGGGGAAGGTGTCCCTGCCCAGGGCAGGGGGGTTGGAACGAGATGATCTTTAAGGTCCCTTCCAACCCAAGCCACTCCGTGATTCTGCGGCAGTGTTGATCAACTGAGGTGCCTGTTGCACATAATTCTACTAATTACAGCACCAAAACCGGATTGGTTGTTTGGACCCAAATTTACAGCGAGGTGAACTCCCAATAACCAACGTTGCTTTGATCCCAAGGGAGGTGCATGAATCTGGGGGTCTGGGGAAGAGCCTCAGCTGACCCCTGGTGCCATGTCTGTCTTACAGGATGTACCCAGAGCCGAGCCAGCTGGGTGCTGACGACGAGGATCGCTTGGGAGAAGACTTGCCCAGCAACGAGCAGAGGTTGTTCTGGCACGAGGACTCCAAGCCCGGGACGCTCGTGTAGCCCCCCCCCGTGGCCCCACATTCCTACCCCCCGCGTGCCTTGCACAAAACGCTGTGACTCCGAGGCGAGTCTCGGGTGGAACTCCCGAACTGAACAAAAAGAGGAAGCAGGCTGTTTTTTTTTTTTACTGGGAAAGATTAAAATCAGCAGTAGGAGGGACTGGAGCGAACTGACAGAAGTCTTACGGCGAATGGCGTTTCGTTGTGAATCCGGATGGCCCACGCGAGCCAGGGCAAGCCACAGTTCATCCAAGAGTAGATGCGGCACTTGGTTGAAGTATTTATATTTAGCAAGCACTTTTTGGGAAGGTTGGAAGATGTTGAAGGCAAACCTCAGAGGGAAAAAAAAAATAAATGTGAAAAGAAGACTCTTATGGGAAAACCGGGAATTCTAGGAGCACAATTCTGATGTCTGAAAGAAGAAGAAGAAGAAGAAAATGAAAATTTATTCTGCCATGGCTTATGATGACCTGGAAGGACTTTCATAGGCTTATGAAGGATAGATACTGTGTGTGTGAGTGAGGCAAAGGGTGACTGAATCAGTATTGGAACATTACTTGAAGGAAGGCTGGGGTTTTTTTTGTTATGGAGGTTTGAATGAGTTTATCCAGTTTTTGAGGAGTTGTTAGGAGTGTTTGTTAGCACCACAAGCAAGTTCTGGAAAGAAAACTTGCTGACATAATACGTCGTGTAAAACTGTAGGCGGTTGTGGATTTGGGAAACAGAAGCAGTAAACTTGAACTCTCTTTTCCATGATAAAACATCATTAGTAACGACCCATTTAATGACCCTTCCGTGGTACAACTGTGTGGAGGAGTAAGCAAATTTTCACAGTGGCTTCATGGTGACCCCTGTTCATCAGGTGACAGTTCCACGTTACTCTGTCTCAGTGGGTCGAGGATCCACGGGTGGGGAGCTCCAGTGATCGCACAGGGAACAATTTGGTAGTAGTGGCCAGTATTTTAAGGTGGATGCAAACACAAACAGCCGAGTGGGTGCCTTAAAATGAGGGGCATTAGGATTGTACCGCGAGCCATCTGAACAGCCAGGTGCGTTGCAAAGTCACTGAGTGACAGAACAGCATTTTCACAAAACCGTTTGTGTAGGGGGGAGGGGGAAAAATGTGACTGCAGTCTTGATTGAAGAGGGATAAACCTACCTCACGTCATCCATCTGTAGGAACAAATTGGCATTTGGGTTATCCTGCGAGATTCCAGTGACTCGTCTGCATACGGTAAAATCTCTCGTTACTCAGCTGTACTGTGCTTCGGGATTCCAGAAATGGTGCTCTTTTGTTCTTTTATACAAAGGATTAGTTACTCCTTGTTCATATTGTGAATAGAAAAGTTTCTGATAAACTTTTTTGACATTTTTTTACCAATATTCCAGAGCATGTAATATATACGGAAGGACACACTTGTTAAGCTGGTACTTAGTCGTTTGTATTATTAGAGTCGCGATTTGGAATTAAACGAACAAAAACAGAATAAAAAATAACTTATTTCCTTGGTTTTGCATATTTGTATAGCCTTCTAGAAATGCGAAAGCTCTTTTTGCTTATTCTTTTACTACTTCTGAATTTTTTAGACCTATTATTTTGTATAGGTCAATAAACTAAAAGTGTGCTACCAAAATGACATCAGCATTCCTCCTGTTTCTCCTCGAGTGCTTGGAAAACTGCAGTGTGTGTTATTTTCAGGGCTTTAAAGTAAATCCCCATGGTGTGATTTCTTTTGGCCTGTGGTGTTAGGTTGGGTGCAGAGGGTCAGTGGCTTCATCTGAGGGAAGCTTTTCTCAGGGGACTTCAGAGACTCCCAAAACACATCTGTAAGTCGGAATTTCTGCCTCTCCATCAGCTGTCCTGGGGGAGCCAAGCTGGGCTCACTCAGCATCCCCATGGGAGGGTCACAATCCCTGGACCTGCTGCCCAACCCCAGCCTGGCAGAGATAAATAGACAGAGGTGGCCTCATGTTGCTGAAAATACTTCTTGCTTGTCTGTCCTTGCACCTAAAAATTGCCACAGCCTCTTCCGGTTGGAACGTGGCTCTTGGGGTTGTGTTGCTCATCTGCTGGGTCCTCTTTTGAGTTTATGCCCTCTGAGATGCCCACCTTTCAGTAAGAGTGACTTGAGTTCCAGATGTGCAACTGCATCTGCACCCTGGTCACCCAGCAGTTGAGGTTGTTCAGTCTCACTCTTCTCTCTCCGGAGTTATTTGTCATTCCTTTTTGTGACATCCTTAAACTTCACAACCACCACTGAATTTTATTCGTATTTCCAGGTTGCTGGTGAAAATAGGCATTAACAGGAACTTGTGGGCGTTCCCAATAAGAATACCCCCGTGCCGTCGTACTTTTCCATTTCTCCAAGTAGTTTTTGCGGTTTTTCTGTTTGCAGATTCTTCATCCGTTGACTCATGCTCCTGGCTGCTATAAACTACTACTGGGGCTTTGAGCAAGAAGCTGAGTGGTCCAAAGTCCAGTTCCTTACCCAGAGCTCACGGCATCAGTGCGGGCTGGCAATTATTTATCAGCGTGCTTTGAAACCTTTTCATTTAAAATGGAAACGAGGTGTGTAACAAAGTCTGTGCCCCGTTTAAAGCATTGTTTCCATTCCTCTGTTTTAATGGTGCAGCCACAGAGTTTTGTGTTGGCTTTTCCATCAGTGGTCAGGGTTTAGCTCAGCCCAACACATCCGTGTTGGCACAACTCTGGCTCTCAGCCTGGCCTCCCTGCTTGCTGGAACAGGACCAGGATGATTTTGGATGATGTTGTTGAAAAGATGGGAATTTGAGGTGGGTTAGGGTGTTGAGGATGGTTTGCTGTATTTGGGGATATTGGGTATAAAACCCTCTAGGGTCAGAGTTCAGAGCCTGATTGCAATTTCCAGTAAGCAAGAGCTGAGCTGCAGAGGAGCTGGAAATGGAAGTGGAGTGGTGGCAGCTGCAGCACTTGAATCCCTTTTGTCATTCTCTGCATGCTTGGCCCTGCAAGAGCTGTGTTCTTAAGAACTTTGATGAAGGGTAGAAGTACAGAGTGAAGGAGGCCCAGATGAGGAATAAATAAGAAGTTCCAACTTCTCTTTCTCAAATGTTGCAGAGTCAGTCTTGGCTGGCACTGGGAAGGAGAGGGAAGGCACGACATCCCCCTGGCACCTCCTGCCCATCACCAACAAGAGATCTGATGATGCTGGTGATACCTGACTTGTGCCAGTTGTTCTTCAGGACCCTTAACTTTGCTTTTTGCAGACATCCAGTTTGCTTTGTTGCACTTATGGAGCAATGTTTGGATGCACCTGTGTTCCCAGAGACCAGGTCTGTGTAATGCAGCTGAAGAGGTAATAAAGACATTCTCGTAATCATTATCTTATTTGTTTGCAGCTGAAATACAAATTGCTTGTGCTTGGTTTGAATTCCTACCTCATCTGTGTGTTTTGCTGTGTGACCACAGCCTTCCTCAGCAGGATGACTGAGGACATCTAGTGCCTGACCTGCAGTACTGAGCAGAAGAGCCTCCCTGCCTCTGGTGCTCCTCTGGAATCCTTCCTGCCTCTTCCAGTGTGAAGAAATATCTAAAAATTCTTATTTGGTATGATCAGAGCAAAGCCAAGAGGTGAACAAGGTGAAACACCAGACCCATAAGGTTCAATTTATAAACATCTCTCTGTTCAGAAGGAGATGCTGCTGATAAGAGTGTGGAGGGCAAATAAAACCCCCCTTAAATCTGTATGTAATGGAGCAGTTCCAAGTGCTTTTAGTGGATGGATGAAGAAGAATAAAACCCAGTCCTTGCCAGGAATCCTTAAAAAGGCATTAGGGCACTAAGCTAAAATAAGCCATGCCTCATGTTTTTAATTGCTGTCTGGTTTTTCTCTGCTGTTTTGAACAGAAATACTCAGAGATGTGGGAGGACATTCCTCCAGTGCAGGGACCATGAGGGGTAAAGCTCAGGCCAGGATCCCCATCCCTGAACACAGGCAAGCCTTTAAAGATCACAAATCTTTAAAATTCAGCCCAGTATGTTTTGATAAAGCTTGATGGCCGAAATGACTCAATATGTGATGTGACTCTTGCAGGTTTCTGCTGACGTTTCATTTATGATCTTCAGCTTGTTCAGCATTAAGTGTGAGCAATGCTTACAGCTCCTGGGTGGGTGAGAAGCCTCCACGGTGGCCCATCCCATTCCAGAACGTTTGTAGGAAACCCTATAAAGACTGAAGGTTTGCTCCATCTCCTGGGCATTGGGATCAGTGCAGGGAGCCTGTGGAGGAGCTCCCATCTCTGTGCTTGCTGGCATCTGTCTGGATAAGTTAACACCACTACTAGGAAGATTTCTGCTTTCTGCGCTGTTCTTCCATCTCCTTTGTGCTTTTCTGTCATATTTAATAACTTTATGAGGTAGAAAGCTGAGGGTTTCAGCTATAGTAAAGCCTCACACAAATAGTGAAATCTCTCACAGCAAATAGGAGAAAGTTTTCCCCTCCAAGACGTTAGACACAGATTTGGGACCATGTGAATCATCTCCCAGGTAAGGATTTATCATCAAAGACAATTTACCCTGCACTCTGACTGAGCAAGTCAAATCTGAGGTGACATTTCCTCCTTGGAAGAAGGAACAGTGTGAGTTGTGATCGGTGCTGGCAGCCCAGAAGGACACATGACACAGACATCAGGGCCTTAGTGACGGAAGTAAGACCTTTAACCAAAAAGCACCTTCTTGCCATCCATCCAACTTCGTTATCCTTGTCTGTCCCTCACAAAGGGAATCACCATAAATCCTTCAGCAAGTCCTTGACTGCAGAGAGATGTGTTCCATGTCCCAGGACATCTCCTGCCCATCTCACGCACAGCAGGCATGAGTCTCAATTTATATTTAATCATTAGAGTGTCATCGAAGAGCTGCAGATGGAGAAGAGTTTGCAGCCAGCCAGGGCTCAGCTGGAGTAACTCTAGAAGAAATCCTTCCACCTGTTCTGGGGCCGAGGTTAGGGAAGGACGTGGCCTGTGTGTACAGAACGAGCTGGCCACGTGGCCTTTGCAGCATCCCTGCCCATGGGCATGGATTTCGGGGGGTGGGATGATACGAGGTGTGGGGCTGTGATGTCTTTGGATGCTATAAAAGAAAAATAAGCCTTAGTTTAATGTGAAGGGTGACACTGTTCCCTCAAACGACTCTGTTCCTCATCTGATCTGGCTTGTGCTGAATTCAGGGTTCACAAAAAATGTGGAGGTGATTGCTCCTTCCAAAGGTTTTGAAGGTGGTGGTGCTCCTTGAAGAGTCCTTGGTGTTGTGTTATTGCAGTTCTGATTTAACAGGGCTGCCAGGCAGCGTTGGAAGGGAAACTATAGATTTGGCCTAAAAAGGGAGGGGACATTTTAAAATGTATTTCTAGCTACTGGTTTTAGCGTGAGGCTTTTATCACTCCTGAGGCTCTGCCATGCAAACCCAGAGCATAGATAAATCATGAGAATAAAGGTAGAGTTAGCAATAAATAATTGCTGAATTGCACTTGCTACCACAGACTGGTTCTTATGCAGTTTTCGGGGAGATGAATGTCTTCTCCAAGGGTCTGAGCTTGCATTTCTGATGCAAAGTATTGAATCTCTGAGCCTGTCTTGCACACAGGTGTAGGTAAGTGGCCTGTGCAATGCCCATGGGTGGTGTGAGGTCCAGCACCACGTTTGCCTTGTGCTCTGTGAGCTCTGGCAGTCAGACAGGAGCCAGTGCTGCCCCAGGGTCTCTGTCCCCAGGTGATCACTGGCACAGGGGATTGGTGTCCCCCTTCGATGGCCATAACCAGCATCAGCTCTGTCCCACACCAAGGGAAGCCACGTGGAGGGAACTCAGGGCACGTTTTGGTTTTGCCCATTGGTGAAAAGCCCCAGGCAGAGCTATAGCTCAGTCCCTGAAGTTGTGGTCGGACAATCGACATCATGAATCGCCTGTTCCCCATAAAATAACAGAATTTCTCATGGTCTCTCACAGACTCAGTTTGATTCACCACAGGCTGGTTTTCTCTTTTTTTGGCAGCTGTTATTGCCATGCTTTTGGAAGAAGAGATGATGAACCACCACCCAGGGATGAAAACATTCAGGTATTTGGAAGTGCTTTACGAAGGTCACATAAATAACACAAGCTGGGAAAGCAAAATACCAAGTTAGCAGTAACTAGTGCTGAGAATTTCAGTGTTTTGTCTGTGGTTGTGCTATAAATGATATCTGGGAATAGAAACTCCCTCCTGTAGCCACAGCCCTGCTTCTGTGTAACTGAGCATGGTGGAGAACAGCAGCATGTCCCCTCTGGCTGTGCTGGGGATGCTGCTCCAGCCACTTTAAAACATGGTCAGTAAAAAAACAGCATATCTGTATTGGCAGGGGGATGGTGGGGGAGGCACGGAGTTGTTCAGTGGTAAATCAGCACAGAAACTCAGGCTTTGAGGGTGAAATGGAACATGTTTTACCCCATGAATGGGGTAAAGGTTTGGCCTTCCCTGCTGCTCCATCTTTCCTTGGTACCAGCTACTGCTGTGCCTGCTGCTTCACATGGGGGGTTGCCTTTGCAGCTCCCTGTCGAACTACTTGGGCAAGTACTTGGCAAGTCAGATGTCCTTACTCTGTTTAAACAACAAACTTAATCCGATATATTTATATCTGTAAGAGTTTGGAGGCATGGTGTGTGGGTTTTTTTCCCCTGGTGTTTTTCCCACAGGGTGTCTCTCTGTGATCGCCCCTGTTACTTAGTAGTTGTTATTGTTAAGATCCCATCATCTGACCCTTTATAATCCCTGTATTGCATTACACTGCATTGCTGGACATGCTTGGTGTATGCTACTGTTTGTCAATTTTAGATTCTCCCATCAGGCTCCGAGTTTCTCAAAAGTAATGCAAGGTTATGTTACATGGGGCACACTCTGACTTGTTCCGTGGCACTGGGGTTGGTAATAGAAGAGAATAAATGTGGAGGGTTTTTAAACCAAAAAAAAAAAAAAAAAAAAGAAAGCCAACATTATAGAAATTGCTCTCAAATATTTGGCACCAGCATGTGCCCCATCAGTTACCTTAAAAATAGAACCGTTTTAGGCACTTAAAGCATGGGATGATGGAGATGCCTCATATCAAATGGTGGCACCGGGGTCAGGCACTCTTGGTATTGGAGTTAAGAACTCATCAACCTTTTTGCTTCCAAGAGAGATAGGCTGGAATTTTTGGAAGAAAACGTGCAATTGAGAAAAATCACTGGAGTGAAGCAATCCTGCCAGGAGAGCCTGCTGAGTTTCATTCCGGAGCTCATCCATATGTGAGCACCTGCCTTAGAAACAGCGAGTGGTGAGCAGGAATTGTTCATTACCAAGGGCAGACCTCTCCTTCTACCAGTGTGCTCCTAAAGTGCTTCTGTTTAACACTTGTCAGGTACCTACTTAGCATGAATTTTGAGCTGCTGCCTGTAGGAACTGCTTGTGATTGCTGCAGGTGCCTCTTGTCTTCTGCTGGGGCCTCGAGTGCAGCTGCTGGCACAGCACAGCTCTGCCCTCTGGTAACTGGGCAGCTCGTGCAGCAGCTTATTAGTCTGGAGATTCCTAAGCAAGTGTCAAATTGGCGTGAAAATAACAAGTGCCACTGATGGAAGTGCCTTTCCTGTCTTAATGAAGGTTGAGGAACGTGTGATTACTTTGGAAAGCTCCGAGGGGGATACAAACAAATGTTATTTGGAAGAAGATGGGACTTTTGTCTTGAAAAAGACTGCTAGATCTGCTGTGATGTGTCCCCAGCCTGGAGGGTGTTGTTTGTTGCTTTAATGTGCTGTTTCCAGAACACCAAAACACCAAGCAGTGTGTTAGGAAGGGAAGTACGTCCTGAACATATAATTTATGGAGGAGAGACCTAAAGTAGGCAAAATGTGATACCCACCTTGGAAATCTGTGGGATTAGCACCCGTGTCACCAGGAGAGGTGTTACCAGGCAGCTCCTTACTCTGCATCTGATGGGGAAGGCATCACTCCCAGTATAGAGTTTCCTAATCCTGGTATTGACGAGTGATGTATTTCTGTTCAGAAGAAAACTTGCTTTTTAAATACCCCACGGTGTTCTCAGTATCCCTGTTTTCTTTCTCAAGGGGGGCTTCATGGGTTTGACCCTGCTTAACTTAGATGAGCTGACAAGACCATGGCCCAGGATGGCCTGGCTGGAGAGCATGGAAATCCAAGAAGGTGGCATGGGGCTTTATTTCCAGTCAAGAAATTAGCAAGAGGTAAGTAAGCACTGAATACACAACTTCTGTGACCCAAACTGCATTGTTTGGGAGAGTAACATTCCAGCTACCATGGAGCACTGATTTATTTGAGAACATCAGGAAACTGTTTATGGACTCCATTATGGACAGCAGAGCTGGGGGTTAAAGCTGCTAGAGCTGATAGATTGATGTGTGGGTCTGCTGTTGTGCTTGCTACTGCATAATATAAAACAAGGATAAGGATGCCCTCCAAAATACCAAAGGGGCAGATGGAGCCGTTACATTCTTGGCTCGGGTTTTTATTACCTTTTCCTTTACCACTGATTTAGTTCTTAAATTTTTGCCCTCTTCCCTGCTGTGCAACAGCGTGAATCAAATGAGGACCTTTGGATAATGGCCTTTTAATCGAGGTTAACAGGGCTTTGAACACCATGTTTCATGTTACAGAACACAGCAAAGAGAGGCCATCGTCATGCAGAGCCTGTTTTGCTGCTGGCAGACTCCAGCAGAGCGTGGTTGAGACTGCAAGCAGAAATATGGCTTAAAAATTGGGGAGTCTTGGTTTCACAGCCTCTCCTCTATGCTTTTGTTCCTATGGAAGTTGCATTTGCAAGGTGAGGGTTTGATTTGACACCCCTGCAAGAAAAATTTGAAATTATGAGAGGAAATCTTCCTAATCCAAAGAACAGCCCAAACTACAAGTGGAAAAATTACCCACTCCCCCTACTCTGCTGTTACAAAGCAGCCACGAGCACAGTGGTGTTGGAGGTGTGGCTTTCTGCTTTGTCACGTGAATTTAGAAGCCTATAAAATATTCTGAACAAAGAAGGAGGATGGAATGGACACCCACTGAAAGAAAGGAATTTGGGTAGTTACATCAGGTCTACAACTACAGCAAGGTAAATCTTTGTAGTTTCTTCTTAATTCTGAAAAAAGCGGTAAATAGTAGGAAAAGGATGAAACTGAGATGAGCTGTCAGCCAGGATGCATTGAAAGATCAAATGATGTTAATGATGGAGACAGGCCAGTGAAGAAGCAGGGCACTGGGACTGTCCCTGGGCAGACTGGATGGGAGCAGGGCATGGACGTGCTGTGGGAAATGCTCCTGTTGGGACTGCTCTGGCTGGTTCAAAGGGCTGGAGCTGGTCCTTGCATGGACCTCTGTCCCCTGGCAGAAGGTGTGTGTTGTACCAACTGTTCACCTGCTTTTTTCCATCTTAGGAGGATTTTACCCTAACCAGGATGTGGCATATGGGAGAGGTCATCAACTGTGTGTGGCTCTCACACCAAAACCACTTGCGGTGTCCAGCCAGGGTTTAGACCTGGCTAAAGGCAGTGCAGAGCCTGCAGTCCCTGGTCCTTTTGTGATAGATCAGAGGCACCATGGATACAGAGACCTTTTGCTGATTCTTCCCACAGGTACCATTAATGTCCCTCTGCCCACCTACAGCAATTCCAGCGTGGGGTGAAGCACTGAACGGCGCAGTGTCCCGGGAATCCTCTGGAAAATGGCTGTCCCCTGCCTCCCTCAATGGGGGACACACCAGCTGCACTGAAATGTCAGAAGGGTTTGCACAGCTGACAGGTTGCTGAAAATGGAGCATGGCCATAAATTCTCTTTATCCAGCCAAGTGCAGCTTAATATAGACTTAGCTGCACGGGCTGTCCCTCGCACTGAGACCGAGAGCTGCCACAGCTCATGACCAAAACATGAAGTTGTCGATTTAACGGGATGAACTACTGCTAGTGAGGGGGGAAAGAACATAAAATCCTCTGAAATTTAGCTTCCTCTGTAGGTTTAAGAAGTCATAGACGAAGGAGAGAAGAATGAACATGTCTGAACTCGGCCAGAACTCCGACGAAGACGTGTGTCCTGAGGACATCGATGAAGATGAAATCCTGGCAAACCTGTCCCCTGAGGAGCTAAAGGAGCTGCAGAGTGAGATGGAAGTCATGGCCCCAGACCCTGAAGTCCCGACTGGGATGATACAGAAGGATCAGACGGAGAAAGCCCCCACAGGGAGCTTTGACCACAGGTCCCTGGTTGACTACCTGTACTGGCAGAAGGCGTCCAGACGCATGCTCGAGGATGAGAGAGTTCCTGTCACCCTCTTGCCCTCTGAGGTAACAAGCAAAAAATCACAAATATTTATTATGCATCTGCCGTGGGAGCTGTTTTATAGCTTTAATACCTTAACCTGCCTCTGCTTCTGTCCCTTACGTAAGGTATAGTACAAACAAATTTAGATTAATCCTAAAAGCCTCAGCAGTGGCAGAATCCAGCTTGGACTGATGTCAGGGTTAGTAATTTTTTAATTGCTTTTCCCGAATTATTTACTTAAGCTTTTTAGGATAAGAAAATCCTAATTCTGTTTCAGCAAAGCAAATCACTGAGAAATTGTCACAAGATTAGTTTGGAGGATGTAACTAAAATGTGTTTGACTTTGCATATGAAACAACACCATGTTGCTTTTCCATAAAAGACTGCATTAGTCATATTTATTAAATTATTAATTGACTGAATTTAATGATCTAATGGAAAAAAATCCAAACCACTGTATTTTAACAGGATGAAACATACACTAATGACCAAGCATGCAAACTCCAGGAACTAGTCTGACCCTATTCAATACAGTCCTTAAATTTATTTGACTGTCCCTATGACTTTGAAATAAAGTTAAGGTCATACTTAGATATCCTTCAGGATGAGGGCCACACTTAAAAATAGGTTAATAGAATTGAAACTTGGCCAGATGAAACACATCCATACCCAAACCTAAGTGAATCTGAGGTAACTGATTTCTTTTATTTTTGTTTTAAATACCAGTGGTTCTGCTAATACAGACCAACACGGTACAGCACAGACTTCCCTGGGCAGGTTTCTTGGGGAAATTTGTGGTGTTTTCCCTTCCTGTAACACTCTCACCCTCAAAGAAACAGGTTTTTTTGAAACATTTCTGAGGTTCAATCTGGAATTTGGGTGTGGAGCTGGCTGCTGACAACTGGTCAAGCGATCCCCACACTAATCCCATCCACTGCCACAGCAGACAGAAGCCACAGCCTCGAGGGCAGAGGTGACTGTGACCATTTTGTCAGACTTTGGGTGCACCACAAGCCCTGCCTGAAGTACTGCAAATCTTTGCAAAATAGCTTGACTTTATTAGCATTTCTCAGTGATGGAGGATCCACTCGCTAAAAGATGCTTGTAAAAAAAAATCTCAGCCCGGGGGGAGATGTCTCTGGAGGTGGTAGAAATCGGCAACTAATTTTATTTATTCGCTAGAAGCGCCACAGCCTTACAACAGCTCTGTGCAGGATTTGCTTTCCTATCTCTGGACTAAAAAGTGAGCTAATATTTTGCTTTATCTTCAGTGAGGTTCTTCCTTGGCTGTGATGCTCTGGCAGTACCAGAGCAGGAGGCCTTGTTGTCCCATGTGCTGGGTGACTCCACTGTGGTCACAATGTGCCCTCTTAACACCCTCTTGGGCTGAGCAAACCATCGGTGGTTCACACTGATTTCCAATGGTTTGTGGTGTATTTTTTGTCTCTTGTCAAAGAAAAGATACAAATGACACAAAATCCAGGAAGAGACTTTGGATCAGAGACTCAGCCCCTAGAAGAGTTCAAGGACTATATTAACATAGCATTAAATATCTCAGCATTTAATTGTCAGGACTTAATTTTTTAAGCAAAGAAGAGGAACTGGTTTGCAGCCTCTTTAAGAACAAGTTCTTCCTGTGTCTGCCAGCACAGCCTGGACTTCCAGGCAGCGACTCTTTGAAGGATTATTCTCTAATGTATGTACATAGAGAGATCCAAGTCCAACTGCTACATGTTTATTTGAGTAGAAAGTTACTGTAACAAAGCTGTGTTCAGTTCTTTCAGCTGTGAGGTTTTGTCTTCTTCCTCAGAGAAGCGCTGCAGAGGAGATGGAAGGAAAGGCTGGCAGCAGCAGCGAGGCGGCCGGGGCGAGGATGACGGGAGCAGAGGGAAAAGAGAGACATTACCAAAATGAGCATGTGTCCAACTCAGGAACACAACTGGGGGAGACAAAGGAAGATGTAAACGATAAAGAGAGAGGGGAGGAGGAGGATGAGAAAGAAGAAGCAGAGGAGGAGGAGGAGGAAGATGAGGAGGAGGAAGAAGAAGAGGAAGATGAGGCTGAATTGCAAACAAAGGAGAATTACACCAATGACAACTGTCACAGTGATCAGATAAGTAAGAAACTGAGTACAGAGCGGGGAGAAATCAACAAAAAGCCAAATGAAAATGAAAAGAAAATATCAAAATTGAACATCCCCCAAAAGTTAGCGCTGGATACCAGCTTCATGAAGCTCAGTGCCAGGCCTTCAGGGAATCAAACCAATTTAGAAGAGAGTTTGGAGAAGGTCCGGAAAAACAACCCAGATGTGAAAGAGCTCAACCTGAACAACATCGAAAACGTCCCCAAGGAAATGCTGATAGACTTTGTCAATGCCATGAAAAAGAATAAGAACATAAAAACGTTCAGCCTGGCCAACGTGGGGGCCGATGACAACGTGGCGTTCGCCCTGGCCAACATGCTGCGGGAGAACAGGAGCATCACCACGCTCAACATCGACTCCAACTTCATCTCCGGCAAAGGGATCGTGGCCATCATGCGGTGCCTCCAGTACAACGAGACGCTGACGGAGCTCCGCTTTCACAACCAGCGGGGCATGCTGGGCCACCAGGCAGAGATGGAGATCGCCAGGCTGCTCAAAGCCAACACCACCCTCCTGAAAATGGGCTATCACTTCGAACTGCCAGGGCCGAGGATGGTGGTGACCAACCTGCTCAGCAGAAACCTGGACAAGCAGAGGCAGAAGAGGCAAGAGGGGCAAAGGCAGCAGCAAATGAAAGAGCAGAAAGAGTTGATAGCGATGCTGGAGAACGGATTTGGGTTGCCTCCCGGGATGTGGGAAATGCTGGGGGGACCTCTACCCCAGCTGAGGATGCACGAACCCCCACAAGCCCCGAAACCACCTGTCCCTGCAACTGTGTCCCTGAACAAAAGGCAGGAGAGCAAGAGGCAGGCGGCCCCGGAGCAGCCCTGCAGAGAGAAACCCCTCAGCTTCAAGGTGGTCAAGCTGAAGAAGACTCAGCGCAAACCAGCCGTGCCGGAATACGTGGAGCCCGCTGAGAAAACCAACCTCAAAGACGTCATCAAAACACTTAAACCGGTTCCCAGGAGAAGACCTCCTCCCCTCGTGGAAATAACCCCGAGGGATCAGCTCCTCAACGACATCCGTCAGAGCAACGTCGCTTATCTTAGACCGGTGAGTGCCCAGCTGTGGCGGTGAGGGGAGGGAATCATGTCCACCCAGCACGCCCCGAGCTGGGGGTGGAAACATCTGGGCACTCGTGGGGCTGGCAATGCACCTGCCTGCTGCATCAGCAGTGCTGCATCACTGTGCCAGGCTGCTGTTCTTGGGATGCAGGTGGTTGTTTTCCAGCAGCACTAGGGTCTGGCTTGCACGGAGAAATGGCAACAAGTGCCAAGGCTGCAGCCTTCTGCACCCCTGTCTGCATCCATAAGGTATAAGAGTGGAAATTCAGTCAGGAGATTAACAAACCCACAGAAACTCAACCGTAGCATACTACTAATAGCATATTAGTTATGATAGGCACATGCTGTTATAAGATGCTTGTTTCAGGAGAGCAACAGGTATTATTTTTCACATTAGTCTGGCCTCAGTCCCCCATAAAAACCCCATGTTTCTCTCTTCAATAGCTGTGTTTTTATCTTAGCTCTCACTATACACAAGAAAGCACTATCACTTGGCCCACACTGAAATCCAGCCTAGACTCACAGCTCTGCTCCTGCCTCCCTCACCCAGTAACAAGGAGTGTATTATTTTAGTGGTCCTTTGCTGCTCAATCTTTTTTTGCCCTTATTTAAATCAACTGCAAAATCCTAGTGCTAATAGGGAAAAAAAAAAAAAAAGAAATTAGAAGTACCGGCAGTGAAGATGGAGCAAGGTTAAAGGAAGAAAGTAGTGATACCACAGGAGTTTTTATATTTGTTTCCAAGTAAATCTTTGCCACTGAAAAGTGCTCAGTGGTCACAACTTATAATGTGAGCTCAGAATGAGAATCCAAGTCCAAAACTGTGAAAACTGCCTCTTGGTGATGCTGTTACTTGGGTACCAAATTCATGGGCCACTTCTCAAAATGTTGGCCAGCAGATTTAACCTTCTGCTCTCCTGACCTGTTAAATTTCCTTGTGTTGTATCATTATTCAAGAAATCCTAAAAGATGACTGATGCATTTGTAGCTAGTGATGTTGATGCCTGTGTTGCTAAGGCTTGAGGAAGAGGACAGAAAATTCTTTGTAATTAAAAATGGACAAGTAGTATTTTGTAATTAATTTTTCTTTTAATATTGACATTTTAATAGTTTGGGCCTCATTTTGCTTTCATTTATACCTACACAGAAACAATTATTCCTTCAGCAAGTCCCTCAGAAATGGATACATGTGTTGGGGGTTTGGGGTGGGGTTTTTTGTGGTGGGTTTTTTTGGTGGGTTTTCTTTTTTTTTTCCTACTTCTCTCATTGGGCCCCTTGGCTTGGATTTGGGAGCATTAGGCTGTTATTCTCCCTATCCTGTGTGATCTTGGTAACTCATTTTTTGCCTCACTACCCTCAGCTTCATCTCTAAAATAGGGTTTTACTGCTTGAGCCAAGCTGGGTGTTTGTTTGCTCCTTGAAGGGACTCAATGGCTTCAAATTGATTTCCTGGGCATAAAGCATCATAAACAGCAAGTGGTAAATTACAAACAAAGGAAATTCCCAACCGGAGTTCCTTGGAGCTCCCAGCTGCTATATTTTTGATCATTTTACATTTTCTGAAGGTTTATATTAGACTTAACTGCTTTGTGAAGTAAGACTGAGAAATTTCCTCCTCCTCATACTTACTGTCCTTGTCCAGGTGCCGTTGCCAAAGCAGCTGGAGTGAGACCAGACTGACCTGAAGAAAACAACTTGGGATAAGGACTATTCAAGTTTTGCTTACAACAGTTTCAGCAGATGTTTTCTGCAGAACCCAGGTGGTAAATTCAACTCTTTGGGAACAAAGCTTGCGATACACACTTTTATAAGTGTGCTGGAAACGGCTGGCATGGGAAAACCCAGGGCTAAGCATTTCCACCAGGTATCAAACAATCCCGCTGCCATCTGTCTGCCAAGTGGATTTGAGGCTTCAGTTTGTTGTGGGAGTATTTTCTCAGAGGCATCAATAACCTCGTCTTTCTAGTTTGTCAGCAAACTACTTTGCTTCCACGTTGTCCTCCTGCTGCCAGATTCTGCAGGAACACGCTGTGCTTTATCTTTCTTTTCACACACATGCTCCCTTATTATTCTCTTGTCTGTGAGAAATGTATTTGGGTTCCATGTACACAGCTTCATTTTTTAGGCTAAGGAAACAGCAGTGAAATAAAGCTCTCTCTGTAAGATGTGTGCAGCACTTCCATCACTAACCAGATGCTCGCAGACAGAAGGACTGCTCTGGTACAACAAACACCTCGCCTGGATGGTTTCGAGCTCTATTTCAGAACACAGTCTAGTGGGTATTGTACCTGATCAGCATTTAAAAGATGCTGCTACCTTCTGCTTCGAGAGCTGTGATCTTCATTCCCTATGATTCACCTCTGTCTTAATGTATTCCTTAATTGCAGCCACCTTGGAGTGCACTGAAATGCCATTTCAGGTTTCTTTCCACACTCTTCTTGTGGCAGGAGGATTGGAGTTTTTTTCTCCTCATCCTTTATGATCAAATTAGATTTTTCCGTTGCATTTTTTGTGAAGCAATTGCAGGTAAGTCACACACTTGTAAAATACATCCACAAGAGACCAGTTTGGGGGTTTTGTTTTTTTTTTTAAGCTGTAAGGCTTAGGTAAAGAACAAAGGCCAAAATGCTGCTCCCTTGCCTTCCTGTGGCTGATATTTGATCCAAAGGCACAGCTCTGCAGCTCCTGGCAGGATTTCCTTCAGGTGAGTTAGTCTCTTAGTGATTGCAGTCCCACCCTACTCTCTCTTCCCATGTTTATTATAATAGTCCTGTAGAATCAGCAATGTCCAGGACCTCATTGAATCCAAGGAAGTCTCTACTATCATTAGTTACAATTTTCATTTGTCCTTTCTGTGTCTATCACCTGACCTCTTTCCAAGCTCTCTTTCAAACTTGTAAAGCTCCTTCTAAGCTCAGCTTCTGTTTGCAACTGCAATGCCCCAGACTTGAGAAACCCTCTTGATTTACTGCCTAAGACAGAGAAAGTAGCTTTTAAGTATCACATAAAGGGAAAGGAAGAGCCATTTCTGCATGGCAGAGATGTAAAAAAATGGAAGTAATTTTCATTGCAGCCCCCAGTTTTTGTAGTGGGTAAGAGCAGGAAAGGGAAGGAGCTTGGTACTTCTAACCAAGCCCTTGCATGGAGCACAGCAGCAAATGCAAAGAGCTCTTGGAGAGGAAGCTACACCCAGAAGCTGCCAAACATGTCTTACCAGGGTGCACAGAGCAGGACCTGCAGAGCCCTGCTCTGATCCGTGTTCTCCCACCGAGCAGCCTCTCCAGTGATCCCAGGAGGAGCCAGGCAGCCAGATAGAGAGATCAGACCATCAGCCTGACTGCAGCAGAGCTGGCTTCCTAGTACTGCTCAAGGCACAGCACTCCTAGGTGCAGAAATCCCTCTCAGGTAATTAAAAGCAAAGTGAAATCCCAGTTAAGCAGAGTTATATAAGAGACTGGAACAGCATGAACAAATACCTTAAGTATTCCACCTCTGTAGAGCAGCCTTTTTAAGGATGCAAGAGCCAAGGCTGTAAAATTTCAGTTCAGAGGTCCCTTGTGCCCCAGCAAAGCTAATACAGACACGGAGCAGTCAAATCCAGAAGAAGCTTAATCCCCTCTGCAGGCTTGTGGCACGAGCTGCAGGGTGACAGCACATCTCCCACCACCCCTCCTGGAGCTCCACCAAACACAGAAACAGCCACAAGCTTCAGTTTCAAATCCTTAGAATTTATTTTTCGTCATAACTGTGCAGTTTTTAAAATTCTACAGTAATGATGAAGTCATAGGCTACTATGTTCTTTAAGTGTGGAAACAGCTTTCAAAAAACAAAGACCATGCGCTACAAGTGAGGAACAGGCCATTGACTCTTCAGCTGGAATATACAGACATTTTTGATAAATACTGATCACTGTAACACTTAAATGGAATGACATGTTCAGATCTCTACGCAGTTCACTATGAAAACAGCATGGCAAGTTACATAAAAGCTTCAACTTCGAGGATCCTTCCTTTTTTATTAAATTAATTACTTGATAAGAAAAGAGAAATGCAAGATTATTTGAAATGGAGTATCACCTGGACAACTTCCCCCTACATTGTTGGCAAGCTCCTGTTATCAAGATGATTCCATCAGAGCTGGCAGTTAAGTTAAAATACATATATGTAAAAGAATCCCCCACACTGCTCTCAGCTTCAGGAGTTTTAACAGGCAAATATCTTCATGAATTTGGAATGGGTGTTCAAAAACTGTATCTTGATATTTATTGCTTTTACTTGTAAACCTGAAATCCAGTTTATTCCTTTGATGAGCGCCAGAAGTACAGAGTCAAAGGATGCATGTTTGACTTACATCTTTGCATTCTGGTTAAGAAGAAAGAAAAAGATGACCCACGCTCAAAAACACACATACACCTCCATCTACAAACAGCCTATACAGACTAAAGCAGAACAAGGTAAGTCCTAAAGTAGCAGTATTTAAAAACATCAATGGGGTAGAAACCCAGCTTATCCAACCTATCTGCACATTTCTTCTTCTCCCGTGCTTGGCCATAGTTCAGCTGGCACACAGGGAAGTTTGGCTCTCCTGCAGAAAGGAGCAGTTTCTACGGATCAGGATTTTGGAGAGAGCAAAGGTTCACTTCACTGGAACTGGCAGGCACAGTGCCATGTGTACTCTTCATGCTTACATCTATTTAGACTGTTCCATGGCTGCTGAAGGAGGAGTGTGAGGTGAGGACAGAACCCAGACTCGCTACAAGTACTGCACAGTTTTACCCCTTGCCAGTTAAGCTGGCAATGTGGTCTCTGTAAATACCATTCAAGGGAGGGATTTGGAGGATGCAAGAAATGCCTACATTTGATAGATTCCAGCTCACCTTGATCATCACCAGGCTGAAGGTGCTACCCAGCATAACCTGGCTAAACTGCAATCTTTCAGAACTGAGATGAAAGGGGTGTTACTTTAATAGACTAATTTGTTACAAGACAGTTTGAGAGACTGCATTCCATAGGTTTCCATCTCTTCCTCCTCTACCCCCAGAAGAAGAGACAAGCAAACATGATTAAGTTAGTATGTATTTGTGTAAACACCAGAACATTTTGCTATACAATAGAAAAAAGTCGCTGCTCTTATGTTTTTAGAGGAGCCCTGAAGACCTTGGAATACCTGTATCCTGCAACTATTAACCTGTACCACATGCATTTCCTGTTTTGTACACAAACTGAAAGCAAGCTTGAACAATAGTAAATAGCAACTACACTCCTGCAACAGGTGAAAATGCCATGCTGCAGCTGCTTACTCCTTCACTTTAGATATGTAGTCAGCAATTTTGTTGATGCTATCCTCCTGCTGTTCTAGAGCATCCAGGATGATGCCCATTGGGGTCTTCTTCAAGCCTATTCCCTCCATCTTGTTCTGCAGCTTGTTCTGAATGTTCCGGAGCCTCAGAGAAGCGTGGACAAACATCACTGCAGGACAGAAGCACACTCATGAATTGTTAATGCTCAGGGAATGCATAAATTCTTGCAGCACTCATCTGAAGACACATTCCAGCACCATGACATCACTGGAAGATGATGACGTACCAAAGACTGTTTAAGTAACCACAGGTACCCATTTAATAATGACACTGGAGATGGCTTGTGCTGTTTTGTGTCCACTCCCCCACAGTTCTGCTTTGGGATCATTTAAACAGACATAGCAAAGGCCAACAGCCAATTTAGAATCTGCAGACTTATCTGAGAAAGCTCAAGTCACACACTTCCAGCCCCACAGAGAAGAGAAAAACTACTTACAGAGGAGAGGAAGTGTGATCCCAAACATGAACACCATGACATCTCCCAGGTAGGAGATCAAGAAGTAGCTAGACAGCATGATGGCCACCACAAACGTGGTTGGATACTGCTTCTTCAGCTTGCGGAGAATATCCTTGTTGTGCGACATCCACACAAACCCCAGGAACACCAGTACCACCACCGTACCACCAATGACCATGTTCAGAGGACTCAGAAATCTGGAGAGAAGAGGGAACAACAACAAAAAATATTCAGTTTCAGAGCCTTCATGAGCTCAGCAGTGACATTACCTGGGAGGGAAGTCATTGAGAAGGCAGTTGCTGCTGTCAAGACTTTTACCAAGGTCTTTAGCAGAAGGTAAATAAAGCAACAAGTGCAACTCGAACAAGCAACCCTTTTAGCACTGACTTTAGATAATCTTTATGTTCTCTTCTTGAGTTTAGCTCAGGATAATGAATTTTTACAGCACCTCATAATGGAAGCACTTCCCACCAGGACCCCTCCTACCTCTGCAATCAACTCGTGGTATTGCACCCAGAGTGAGCATATCCAGAGAGCAGATGGAGGCAACAGGTGCCCAAGGGACTGATATTTTCCCTCCATATGGCAAAACCAGGATCAGCCTAGGCCTTCAGATGAACTAGCTTGTCATAGTATCTTGTCTAGGTTTGCAGAATGGGAAAGGAACACTAACTAAAGGGGAAGTTACTTCACTCTTTCTCATTTCTGAATAAACCTTCTTACTGGTTTACAACCAAACATGAGAATTGTATGAACTTGCAGAAGGAGCTCACCACCATCAGCACAACAGATGGAAGCCCAGTCCCAAGCAAGCATGCCTGAGAGTCAGAAGGAACTGGAGTATGGGATAAAGGTTTCACAGGAAGAAGAGCCAGGCCTGGCAAGAGGCTCACTGCTGAGGTTTTGTGTTCTATTATTGTTATCAGAGTTTCCAAGCAAACCAAGCCACTGAGTGGATCAGCTTTGGACTATAAACAGCCAGTCCCTTTTTTGGAGCAGCGCGGGAACATCACCTGCTCAAACCGCTTCCCTGAGTATTTAGAGCTTGTTCAGAGTGAAGCTTTCAGCAAGGACTCTGCTGAGCTTGTTTCTGTACTCACACAAAGTCAAGGCTCTATGATATTTCACTCACAGAGTGAAAAGTTATGTGATTTCATGTGCACTCTGATTTGCTGGCCTGCACATGCACTGCTCTGGTTACACAGCAGCTGAGGGCTCTGAGCTCTTACAGCTATGGCAGCAGCACCACACCACCCTGACAGAGCCACACATACTCAAGATTTCCCCTCACAGACTTTGCAGCACGTCTTGCTGTTCCAAAGCTAACAGGCACAGTGATTCACCACTCCTCCCCACTGCTGAGGAGGATGCTATGGTTTGTGGTCTGTGCTTCATATCCGGCACAGGCACAAGAAATGTGCCAGTATGTCAACACTCCACCTGCAGTGCCAGGAAACACCTCCCCAGAGAAGGAAGAATCCCCAAGAATTATTTCAGAGCAAGGACTGGCTCTTGATTCTTTAAGTCAGTTGTGCCAACAGGAGACAGGACAACTGGACAGAAAAAGATTAAGATTCAGACTAGTTCCCCACCTGCTTCTGCTCCTCACGCTGAAAAGCCAACAGGACTTTTTGGAAGTGGTGATAGGGCAGACTTGGTTGTTGCATCTGAGTCACTCCCTGTAGCCAGCCAGTTTATATTTAGCTTTGAATTGTCAATCTAAAGTTTCCAGGCTGGAAAAAGTGAGCAGCATTGCTCTGGAAGGAAATTGCTTTCATCTGTGCTCCTTTGCAGCAGGAGAAGGAGGGTGACTCATGACTGGACCACCCTGGTGCCTGGCTTATATACATACTACTGGACACATGAGATTCCTAAAGTAGAAGTCACCTCCACATCACAGCTACCTTGGAGCAGAAATGGCCAAACTTACTCAGGCAACTCACAGTAAACAATTTTTTGTTGCCAAAAAATCCCCAGACAAGATAATCCTAGAAGCAACAAAGAGCTAGGCGGAGCTCCACTACATTTTCCACATGCCTGGCAAATGCTCTCAAAGCCTTATCTTCCCTGCTCTTCCCTCTACTCTTATTACAACTTCAGAAACTTGTGGTTAAGAGCTATCCCTCCATATTTATAAGGAAGAGACCGAATAATTCTTTGCTCTACGCTTTTTTTCGGGTATTACACAGGTCCTGTATAACTGACTGGCTGTAAGGGATATAAAGGGGAGTGGGGGGGAGGCACAATGCATTCAGAAGATCCCACTCTCCTGAGGAAAAGTGATCTGAATTACATGTTTTTTGAAGTGGGCTGCATTCCACCGCGTACAAGGGAACAGTGAACAGAAGTATCAAGTGAAGGCATTCAAAGCCACATGAACACAGATGGGGACTGCAGTTGCCACTGAAAACTGGTACTCAAATTATCAGCCATGTGTCCACAGACTTCACTGCTGGTGACTGCAGTGCTGGATAGGGTGTCATATGCCAAGCTCCCCTTTATTGCTTGACTCGCCCACAGCATAATTTACAGCACTAAGATTACCCTAGAAATTCATATATAGAAAATTCTTCTCCAGCAATGGCATTTTTCAGGAAGGCAGAACTCCATTATCTTTTCACTCAGATCTGTTGGCAGGCTGCTCTCAGTAACACAATAGCTAAAGACTAGAAAGGAAAAAACATGGACACGTTATTTTAGAACATCAGGGCAGGGCCTGGGGAAAAAGCAAGCTGTGTAACAGCCCTAGAAGTCACCTTTCAGCTGAACCACCAACGCTGGTATTGGTTTTATTTATACAGAGGTCAGAACACAATATGACAAATTTGTGCTCGGGCAAGGAGGCTGGAAGCCTTTCACTGCTGCAGAGACAAGGTAAGTGACCAGCCATTAAGTATGTTACAAGATACTTTCTAAATATAATTCCCTTTAGCAGGGATTGATGAGACCTCTCAAATACCTAAAAATGTAATGCACAGAACTATCAGCAGGGCTGGGGTGTGGCTTGAGTTTACACTGCTCAGATGACTTAGGGGAAGAAAAACTCTTTTAGGGTTGGACATGAAAACCACCAACTTCTATGACCCTGAAAGAAGCTAGAACAGCAGGACTAATGGCATTTGGGTGTGCTAATGGCCTAGAGCATCTTGTGTGGATGATCTATCTCCTTCTTTGTTCTCTGTGACCTTCAGTACAGCCAAGACAAACTGACAAGGAAAAGCCATCACTCCGATTCAGTTCCAACAGTGTCACAGTGGGACTTGCCATTGCAGCCCTGCAAAGACCAGGCTTCCTTCAGCACCTGCCTCAGTGCAAAGTAAAGAGACAGGGAAAATAAATAAGACAGGGAAAATAAATAAAACAAAATGAACATCCTGTCTGGCTGCAGAGACACAGGTATTATTCCAATACACTCTGTATTCATGGAAGGAGCCTCAGGAGAGAAAAGATGCTGGAGGTGCAGTTGCGTGGGAAGAAGTACTGGCAGTTACCCTGGGGCCAGCAGAAACAGATGAAGACGAAATACTTTCTTTTTTTTTAACTAGATTCATATTTCTAGGCTCTGCCCTACATGCATCACAAGTTAGAATTCTCACACAGGTTCAGGAAAGCCCCAAAATCTCTGCTTTCAGTGAGTTACCACATCACCTCTCCCCGTCAGGCAGCTTCATTCCTGCACACTTGTGCGGCCTTTACAGCAGGAGACAGGGAGGACACACAGCTGTAGTGCGGGGAAAGAGAGCTTGGCAAGACACATCCCTGGTGGAAGAAAAGAAGCCTCCAGCAGCACAAGCCCAGAAATAGGACAGGCCACATAAAAAGCAAAAGCTCCATCCTCAAATCAGCTACGTTTTAGATGACTGTATTGGGGTGATTATTCAGCAGTTGCTGTCACATCTGTTTCTTTTGCATGTGACCAGGCAAGTCTGAACAAAGGCACTGAGTAGGAGACTGGCAGTCATCGTGAACCACATTTTTTTACTTACAGTAGCTCAGTTAGGCTGTTGCACCAAATAAGCATGAAAATTCCCTTTTAGAAGGCCTTTTGCTCTACCACAGTCCAAGCAGTGGGAATGTCAGAGTTCTGAAATGCTTCCTCCCTCATTTGTATTAATTTAAACAACGTGAAAGATGAAGTTCTGCCTCCTCTCTCCCCCTACTTTGAGCTTCACTGAGATTATACAGCTGTAATGAGATGTAGCACACAAAACTATAAATAGCATGTTATTCCAGGTGATAGCCCTCAGCATCCATGGATTTAACAATGTTTCTATTCCTTCTTTTGTTTACTTGCATTGTTTTGAGAACAGGAGACTGATTGCTTCTTGCAGAACTGCCAGACCTTTATGAAGTTATATACTAATATTATTATGCAATGTATGTTTTAAAATGATGTGTTTTGCTCACTCAATCTTTCATCAGGCATGAGAGAAACTAAAGACTGTGCTGCTCTGGAGTTTTTGTTTCAGCAAAGGGAGTCACTACAGGCACCTCAGGCTGGGGAAAGTAAAAAAAGAAGAAAAAAAGACAGGCAGTCATCGATTGCTGGGGTTGTGCAGATGAACAGTAGAAAAAAGTGGCAAAGGAAAGAGACATCTAACCTCAGGCTGCAAGGAGATTATTCCAGAAGAGAAGGAGAACTCTGATGTTCGCATAGATGCAGCACTCTGAAATCCAGCACGCTTTTTAAAACTGTCAGATTCAGAAGCTAATTTTTAGCAAGTACATGGCAACAAAAGCCTAGATGAAATTACATTAATTTAAGCAGTTAAGTTTGAATTACATGACAGAGAGGCCTTGTTGGAGTAGGTGGAAGAACAGACAAATTCCACTTATTAACCAAATTGACTGTTTGAGGAGAGTTACAAGCTGTTGTGGGAGGCACTGAAGGCACCAATTTTAATAAAAATCCCAACAGGACTCGCAGTGACAGGGCCCTGGCTCAAGGTAAGAATGGGGAGACCAGTTCCTCCATAACTGGGTGAAAGGGCACAAGTTTGTAAAGATCTTGTTTTTATCAGTGATCTACTGCAACTGAGTTGGGGGGGGGAAGAAAAAGCACACAAGTCCAGAGTCATTCTTAAAGGAATTTGCAGGGAGGGAGCAGGGGAAAGACAAGGCCTGTATTTGTGGAGTGGAACTAATTCAGGAGTTTTAGTTTTTTGTTCACTGATTTATTATTTTCTACCCAGTCCTGCAGGCTGAAAGTAAAAGCTACATTGCTGCAAAGCCCAGAACTTCATTTACATGTAACAGTAGCTTTAGGAGAAGACAGATGGAAGGAGAAAGGCAGGGACATGATGCAACAGAGATCATTGCAATTCCACGACGTTCATGGTAAGGTTATTCCACACCTTGAGGAAATTGGGTAAAAGGCTGGAGAGGTCACCTTTGCTGTAGGAGAGGCAGTAAACTGAAGCTGTGGCAATCAGCACTGCACCTCCAGTACCAAGAAAGCTTCAGGCTACAATTTCTGAGTCAGCCCACCACAACCACAGTTGCCAAGTGTTGCAATAGCTGAAAATATTATCTCTACATTACAAGTCTGTCTATATAGTTAGATGGTTTAAGAACAGGTAGAGTTGGTCATGGGCTAAGTTTAGTTTTGATCACAGGAAGACCACTACATAAGTAGTTTCAATAATCCTGCCCTTAGGCCTGTATACAGCCCTGGAGTTCCTAAAAAGCCATGATTCATTTATCACTCAGAGGTTCCTGCCCAGTACAGAAGTAAGTGCAACAACTCAGTCATCTATTTAAATTTATCAGGAGAACTTTCTTTACGTTTCTCCCAAAGCCACAGTCTGGCCAAACGAAAAATATTTTTATTAGAAGAAATGGATACTTTTTCTCTATTGAGGTATTATCCCATTTCCTTTAGAGTTCTTCTCCCATTTGATTTTACTTCAGTGTTATTTGCATCATACACCAAAGGCTCTAAGACATGCTAAAAAAAATATTTGAGATCAAGATTCCATTCCAGGTATTGTTTATCTGTAAGTTTGCAACTTAAAAGGTTATCACTTAATGTTATGGTATTGGAATTGCAGTTCTGATATTAGTTTCCATCTCCTATGCCTTTCTTCCTCTTCCACCTCCCACCTCAGCACATTAGTGGGAAACAAGTGGGAGATGAATCTCCCTTGATCTGAAAAAAACCAATCAGAGTTCAAAAGGAGGAATTTAGGAGAGTGAGTAAAAGCTTCTCCCATTCTTGTTTCCTGACAAGAAATATTAAAATTGTTTTCCCAACTTTCTTGGGCATAAGAGCTTATCCCTCTGCCTTCCAGGGACATTGTGACTCACCTACACATTGAGAGGTGGCTACAGCATCATGCTGCTAAATAGGGGTAAAGGAACACAGAAGTTTGGAGCAAGGTGGTATAAGAAAAGCAAGGCCGTGGAAGTGTCATTTTACCAGCCTAGTAGTCTGTAAAGCTCACTGCAGCATAAAAGCAGAAAGCCTATGCCACTATGCCAAACCCTTAACCATCATATGCATCCAGAAGAAAAAGCAGGATTCTGAGCCTATCCTTCCTCAGAGCACAGGCCAAAGCTCCCTGGGAGCCACAGAATCTTCACCAACTTAAGATGCTGGGTCAACAGCTTCAGAAGCCCTAACAGGATGCAGAATGCTTACATAAAAAAAAAAAAAAAAAGAAAGACTTAGAGGAATAATTTTAAGACTCTACAACACAAAAGATAAGATGTACTTCAGCCAAAACCACTCTGGCCTAGTGGCTAGGCAATCCTCCAATTTAAGCATTTGCGCACTCTTTGCTGAGAAGAGTGGAGTATTCCAGTTTCCATATTAAAAGCTTAATCATCAGCTTCTGCTGTATGCCTTGCTTAAGAGCTTTCTGACCAAAGATGCCGAAGCAATACCTCAAGAGTCACATAGGCTTTGATTCAGAAGATCATTATAAAGGTTATTTCCTAATTCTCTTCAGGAAAGCTGGGCCTGACACAACATCGTACTGGCTAATGGTCCTGCCTTGAAGAGAGCAGAATTTATCTATGTTTTTTCTTTTAAATTCACAGCAGAGCATGTCTGAGCATGCACAGCCCCACTGACAGGTTCAGGAGGAACCACAGGTCGCTGCGCAGGATGAGGCTCCGTTTTCTACGAGCGACATCCAGCACATAAAAATCATCGCTGCCTCCTGCCAGGCTGGGTGTCTGCTGCCTCTCCCTCGGGCAAAGGGCTTGAGGAGCAGCCCGTGTAACAGGGAGATAACAGTAACATCAGTGAGACTGCACCAATAAACTAATAAATAAGTCATAAACCTGACTTCTCTCAAGCCTCCTCTCCACAAGGGAGGCTGTAACCTCCTGCATTTTTAAGCGACACCAGAGGTTTAAGGGAAGACAAGAGGGGAAAAGGGGGAAATAGGGGGAAGGAATAGGAGGGAAAGCGGCAAGTGGGGGGAAAGAGGAGTGGAGGGGGGAAAGGAGAATGGAGAGAAGGGGAAAGGCGGAGGGGGGTGAAAGGAGAATGGGTTAAGAGAATGGAGGAAAAAGAGAATAGGGGGAAAGGGAAGAGGGGGAAAAGCAGCTCCTCCGGCCCTGCAGCCCGACATCCCTCCCGGGGCCGGGCCGGACCCCATGCCGTGGCACCGGGCCGGGTCTCAGCGCTCCCGGCCCGGGATCGGGGCCCCTCCATCCCGCCGCCCCCCGCCCGGCCGCGCTGCGAGGCCGCGCACTGACCCCACGATGGAGACGAGAGCGGCGGCCACCATCAGGTAGTTGGTCTGGTAGTAGAGCAGGTTGCTGACCACGCGGTTGTTCCATTTCGAGATGTCCTTGAGGTCGGGCAGGGCGAAGCGGTCCGAGCCGGGGAAGAAATCGTCCCAGGCCCGCAGCGGGGCCACCTGCACCTCCATGGCCGCCGCCGCCGCCGCGCAGGCTCGGGAGAGCCGGGCACCGCCCGGGGGCGGCTCCGCGACCGCGGCACCGACAGACAGACAGACACCGGCACCGACAGACAGACACCGGCACCGAGGGGCACACCGGCACCGATGCGCGCACTGGCCCCCGGCCCCGGCCCCGCTCCTCGCCGCTGAGACCGCGAGCGAACGAGCGGCAGCAGCAGCAGCACAAGCGACGGTCTGTGTCACCGCCCGCCACACGCCCAGGGATGGCAGCTGACACGGGCTGCTGTCAATAACCGCTGCAAACTCATTGTTCCCTCAGCAAATGGAGGTGCGCGTTTAATATTCACGTGCCGAACCCGCTCCGCATCATCTGTGAGACGGGGGGAGTGTCAGCCCCAGCCCTCTGGGGGGGTGTCCCATTGCAGACTGGCTCTGCTAGTGGGGGTGATGTCTTCGAGGTGAATTTTCTGTCTTCGGGCTGAATTTTCTCGCCTTTCTTAAACGTAACTGATGTCAGATAACTTCAACAATACAAGCTGTTTACTGAAGAAAAGAACTTTGTGTTTTCAAGCATTGCCTAAGATTAGATCACCGAAATAAATATGCATTAGGTGGGCGGGAAATATGTATTAGAGGGGCGGGGTCATGCAAATTTTACTTTATAAAACATGTAATTTTTATCCCTTGGAATGCTTGATTTGTGGAAACCTACACCTTGCACCCTGTGCAAAATGAACAACGTCTCCTTCTTAAACTAGACTCTGTGTCTGTGTTTAGAGAGCTCCTAAAATCGGCAACAGGGTGATTGTACCTTTGGAGGCGAAGGTTGGTGACAGCAGCTATGCTGGTTCGATACCAGCAGTCCGTGTTGGAGCCCTTGGGCTTTCAGGCTTTCACACTTCACCCACCACGAGAGTACCACACAACACCCCGGGTTTGCTGCGGACATCAAAGTCCTTCTCAAAGTGCAGACTGGTGAGCCAGGACATTGGCAGCTGCTTCTAAAGTTTGGGAGGCCAAGGCTTGAGCACAACCCTTGTTAGTCCTGCTCGTCTGCTTCCCATCCTGTGCTCAGACGCTGTTCCCTAGTTCTGGTTTATTTATATACGATCCCAGGAGAGCCTGTCAGGCCTCTGTCCAGGGAGTGCTGATGAGGCAAAAGCCTTTGTGGTGGGCAGTGACCAGCCCCAGGCTGATCCCACATCCACGTTTGGTCTCTCGTCATTCTCCAGCCTCTAAGGTGCCCTGAGAATGCCCTCCTGGGTGAGAGGCCACCAAGATGATCGAAAGGATGGAACATCTCTGCTATGAGGAAAGGCTGAGAGAACTGGGATTGTTCAGCCTGGAAAAGAGAAGGCTTATGGGTGACCCAATTGCTGCCTTCCAGTACCTGATGGGAACCTACAAGAAAGGGAGTTTTTCCAAGGGCCTGGAGTGATAGAATACGATGGATTGTCTTCAAACGAAGAGAGGGCAGGTTTAGATTAGACATGAGGAAGAAATTCTTCCTCGTGAGGGTGGCGAGGTTGCCCAGAGAAGCTGTGGCTGCCGCATCCCAGGAAGTGTTCAAGGCCCGGCTGGACAGGGCTTGGAGCAAGCCGGGCAGGGGAGGCGGGAGCCTTTATCTCATGGCTCAGGGGTTCCGCAGAGGTCCCCCCGCCGTGTCGCCAGGACGATTATCGCGATTATCGCCCCCTCCCGCCTTCCCCAGCGCAGGAAACAACCCCGCGGGCCCGGCCCCGGCCCCGGCCCCGCCCCGCGCGGGGCACTGTGGGAAGCAGAGGGAGCTATGGCGGATGGTGAGGAACCGTAAGTGCCCTGTATGTGTGTGCTCGGCCGCCCCCGCCCCGCGCCCGGGGAACCCCCTCCCTCCTCCCCGGTCTCTGTAGCGCGATACTGACCCTTCTTTTATTCTCTCTCTTTTAGGGAGAAGAAAAGAAGGAGGCTAGAGGAGCTGCTGGCGGATGGGTTAGTGCGGGGCTGCGGGGGCAGCGCTTGGCGGGGCGGGGGCCAGGGCAGGGCAGGGCAGGGAGAGCCGCAGCCCCGCGGGAGGTGAGGGACGGGGGAGGCGCGGGCAGGGAGGAGGGAGCCCCAGGAAGGATGTCACAGGTGGGGCAGGGCTCGAACGGCAGGGGCTGGGGGAGAGAGGAGCCCGGCCGGGAGGGGCTCGCAGCTTGGCATGGTGCGCTGAGGAGCTTGGGGACAGCACGGGGGGAGGAGCTGCCTTGCCGGCCGGGGAGCGGGAAAGGCCTCCAGGCTGAGAAGCAGGTGGCTGAATTTTTTGGCTGAAAATTTAAAAAAAAAAAAAAACAAAAAAAGAATTCAGGCCGCGGAACAGTTGGCCTCCTAAATTCCACGCACCTGCCTTAAAACTAAGGCTGAGAAATCTTAAGCATCATCTGCTTCCATCCCTTAGCTGCTCCCTTCCGTCTGCCCGTGCCCCTCTTGCCAGGGATCGCAAAGCCGGCCTGCCCGAGCGCTGGGCTCGCAGGCAGTGCATGTGTGTGTCGGGTGAGGGTCACGGAAATTCCCTGGGCATGTTGGATGGGAGGGGTGCATGCCGAGTCCCTCGAAAAGCATGGAGCTTCGGAGGCGTGAAAGTGGCAGGGAAAAGTCTGAGCTTAAGGCGGTGTGTAAGGACTGTGGCGCTCTGAGATTTTTTAAACGAAATTTAAAATAAGAATTTTGTTAAACTCTCGCAATACTTGGTAACGCTGTAACAGCACAGCAGATAAACACTTAAAAAAAAAAAGGCTCTGAAATATAAAATCTCAGGTTGAATTATTGATGTTTTTCAGATCTCCACAATGTCCAACCCTGTAAAAATCAAACTGTAGTACAATTGCAAAAGTGAAACTAGATCTTACCATTTTGCCTGACTTATGAAGGGATATACACATTTAAACACACAAGGAATGGTGCTGCTCAGTGGCTGTTTATAGGGGCTGTATAAAAGGATAAAGGAAAGTTGTTCTTAGTGCCACCAAACACAGCTTCTACGCTCATTTACAGAAAAGCTAAAAATTTTAATATCCACAGAAGCAGGTTTTGTGATGTCTACTGACCCATTTTATTTGCTTAATCGGTGCTTAATGCACATCCTGAAACCTGGTGTACAACAGGTGAGGGGTCTGTACAGAGACAGACTGTTGTGTTTATTTACACCATTTCCCATTGTGTGAAATATGTGTATTTCCACATTATTGTGAAAACTGGAGAAGGTACAGAAGGGCAGTTCGGGTCAAAATCCCCTTATGAATTCAAATAATTTTTATAGCTCTTAACTGCTCATATAGTAAGTAACTTATCTCAACAGTTAATCAGGAAGGAGTTCAGTCTGCAGTCAAAATACCAGAACCCTAGAATAGTTTGGGTTGGAAGGGACCTTAAAGATCATCTCATTCCAGCCCCCGGCCAGGGACAGCTGCCCAAAACAGGTGAATTATGATTTATTTATTCCTGCAGTTTAGACTTTTCCCCTGTTACTGAAAATTTTTTGTAAAATCAGCTGTCTGTAGGTTAAAGTTACTGTGGACATGCTGTGTTGTCCCTGTTCTGAATGCTGTGAAGAGAAAGGAATTCACTCTAGATGTTTTCACTAAATTTTCGAGTCAACAGGGAGTTGTGATAAATTCTAAATATTACCCTACAGTTATTAGCCAAGTGCTTTTCATAGGGCTTCACAGAAGGAAGCAAATAACACTCCTTATCAATGGTGGCACAACCTTTTATACTCAGGATTGGCAAAGCTCTTTTATAAGAAGTTTAGTTTTGTATTAATGTAGAGCACAATCATATATGTATTGAGTGGAGCTCCTATTTAAAAAGGGGAGTAGCTGATGGTCTTGCACTAGAAAATTACTTGAGAGCTGATTTTAAACTATTCCAGTGAGTCTCTGCAGTTTAAATTTATACTTACGTACTACTAAAAGTGACCTGCAAAAGCAGAAAAAGGGTACTGGAGTATTTTGTGTAAAATTGTGTCTTGAAAATTCAAGGGAAGATAAGTACAAACTTTCCTTTTTGCACTGTTACAGCTGACAGGCTCAGGGATGACTGAAAAATTGGGGTATTCCAAATTACACAGTACCGTCTGAGGGTGAAGAGCATTCAAGATTTATGTCTTTCTTAACACTCTTTAAAAAAATTAACTAATCTGAAGATTCAGAGGACAATGTCGGGGCATGTTACTGTTATTTATTCAGTGCCTCACAATTGCTGTTACATACTGGTAATTCTAAATTTATGAACTTAAAAAATCAGTCCAAAAAAGTATACAAGACTTTACAGATCAAAAAACCACCCTCAAAATCTAAAGGGACAAGCTCTTTTTCTGTGTCCTCTTTAAATATGAGGGAAATAAAAGTATTTAGACCCTTTTTCACTTCAGGTCAACTTTTACTAGTAGCAGTTAAATCAATGGGTTTATTGAAATGCCTGAGGGTTTTTTTCCCCCTCTGTGCATATTTATATTGTTGCTTTCTAGTTGCACAAATAAAACCCACTCATGCAAATGCTCACGTGCATAACACACACGCAGAATATGCAGATGCATTTGTATGAATGGTCAATAATCGAGGTGTTTTTTTAATATAGAAAAGTTGGAGGTGTGGCTTTTTCTCTATGATTTTGCAGCTGAATTTACTGTGTTCTGTGCAGAATGGCTGTTGATGGTGGGTGTGGGGACACTGGAGACTGGGAAGGTCGCTGGAACCATGTAAAGAAGTTCCTCGAGCGATCTGGACCATTCACACATCCCGATTTCGAGCCAGGCACTCAAGTGAGAAACACTTGCTTTCAATAAAAAAATCTGTAGTGTGTGTTGCAAAGTAATGTAAACAGGTTAATTAACTGACCCACCAGCAATGTGTGAGTACTAAAACTGCATGAAAAGGTTGTATTTTAATGATGTGAACATACTGTGCTTTTTTTATAAGCCTGTATTTCTAAACTGTACGCTGTCAACTACAAGCTTGCTGTTATCATACATAAATATATAACAACATATGAATTATGCTCTGTCTTTGAGTTTCACGTAAAAAATAGCAGCATTTATCTTCCATTTTTAAGTACTTTGATATAGTGAGAAATTTATTGTACTTAAAGAAATTACTGTTAATATGAGTACTTGGAGAACTGGGAAAGATGTTTACTAAGCAAAAGCAAAATTTAGAATGTTTAATTATTTCTTCTGCTTTCCTTTTTTGTACATTTTGTTTTACAGCTTACAGTTGAAAGTATTTTACTATTATCTTTTCAGTGTACTGTTCCATTATTTACTACTTGGAGGCTGGGGTGTACTGGAACAGTTCACGGAAAGCAGTTATATAGTTAAACATTTCACTTCTTTTTGGCCAGCAATGTTACCTGTCTGTTTAGATGTATTTAGTTATGTATATATTCATTTTATATATATATATATGTATATGTATATCAGTGAAATATTTGAAGGAGGAAAACATTTCTTCCTTAAGCCAAATAATAATAAAAGTGATAAAGATAATACTGGTATCAATAAAGGTCTTGCTTTACTCTAATAAATTAGAGTAGGAACTCCTGATTAAAGTCCAATATATAATTACTCATGGAAACACAAAGTTGCTTTATCTGTAACTCACTAGGCACTGAAAATTTATGGTGTCATGTTTATAAGAGTTATGAAGCAAAGGACAAATTGTATTAATTTTTTCTTTTATGTCTTCTGCAGGCCCTTGATTTTTTGCTAAGCACATGTAAAGTCCTAGTTATTGGAGCAGGAGGATTAGGATGCGAACTCCTGAAAAATCTGGTAATTCCTCAGTTTTCACCCTTCGTGTCTTAGAATCTTCTCTTTTTAATTTGAGGATTTATATAATAATTTATATATATATAGCTACTAGATTTCCAAGCTCTAATTATGTGTAAAATAGATGATGATACGGACCATAAACTTGAAGAATGTTGTTAATAAGCTTGAAAGGTGGTAGTCTGATATGTTGCATGTTATTTATTCAGCTGTCTCTCAGTTTGTCCTGAGGGACAACATGCTGCTGTTTATGGAGTGTAGCCAAAAGTTCATGTGCAGCCTTAGAGAGTCTGATGTTGATGATTGTCCCTAATTACCAGATCCATGTAAACAAAGTAAACTAAGAACAAATCACGCTCATGATGGTACAAGGAGGGACTGTGTGGAATACAGTGGTGAAAATCGTAGACTCATAGAATCATTTAGGTTGGAAAAGACCTTTAAGATCATTGAGTCCAAACCTAACACAGGATTTCCCTGGTGTACAGATTACCAGGAGGTGTTCTGCAGTTTTCTTGGCTTCCCTGTGTTAGGATTAGGTTGGATAAAGCAGTACTGCCTTCAGTAGAACATTGTCTTTGACTGTTGAACTGTTACTAATTCCATCTGTAAATACCAGCACTAACAGCCCAGCAATGGCCATGTACCTGTCTGCACAGGGAATGAGGAACAAATACGATTGTTCCTCTAAATCTTGGGGTTTTTTTGGCACATGGAATGAATTCTGGAGCTCTGCAAGCTTTTGATTTCCTATTAAACGAAGCTGACCTTCTCTTTTCACAGGCATTGTCTGGCTTCAGGCAGATCCATGTTATTGACATGGACACTATAGATGTCTCTAACCTCAATCGACAGTTTCTGTTTCGGTGAGTGCTGTTTTCACAGTTCAGCTTCTGAATTTTTTAAATGTACCTAAACAAAACACATGAAAATGATCATTATTGTGGTTGGACAAGATGTCATTAAAGATTACTGAACCTTCAAATGACAGTAGGACTCAGAATAAACTAAATGTTGCTAAACTTCTTTTGGGATCTGTGGTGTCATAGTTTGAGCGGGAAGAAAATTTTTGTTCCTTACCATTCCAGTAGAGCTAATGGAAAAAGTCACACCAAAAAATAATATACACAGAGTGAAACCTCAGATTTTCTAGTGCCATTTTCTTCTAAGCACAGTGAAAAATTGTTGGATTTTTTTGATGCTGATAACTGTAGTTACATGGACATATTCAGGTGACTCAATATCTCGTATCTGATGCTTTACAGGGATCACAGAACGCTTTGGGTTGGACGCTTTAATGTTATCATGTCAATAAATTGTCTTAAAGTCACAATTAATCACTTAATTTGGTATTGCAATGCATAGAGACTGGAGAGGTTGAATCTGCTAAAATAACACGTTTGGAATTGCTTGGGTTTTCCCAGACCGAAGGACGTGGGGCGACCAAAGGCTGAAGTTGCAGCAGAATTCCTGAACAGCCGCATTCCCAACTGTGCTGTTGTACCGTATCCTTTTGTAGAGAAGTAGTGGCCCTGAAGGCTTCAAAAATCCTAGAAAACTCTGTAGGTGGTAAGAGTATCTGAAGTATTTTGCTGCCATCCTCTCTTTTCTGTACAATAAAGAACGGATTCATTCAGCTGGTGATTGAGAATTCTTCCTCAGCGACATTAGCATCCAGGGAATATGCATGGGAAAGGCTCAGCTTTAAGAAGCTGTTTTGTATTTTTCCACTGAGTGTTTTTATTCAAACGCAATATTGTAATTTTCACTGAGATACTGGAATTACAGGTTTATACACTAGAGTGTTTTGAATACTTACTGGTAGGAGACATGAGTGTATAAACTTAGAGCAGCACTTACTGATAGGGGACTTTGTGAGAGCACATGCTTTGAGCTTCCTAAATATTTCGCCTACTGAACTTTCTCCTGTTTGTGACTATTACGTTGTGTCTCTTACTTGTTTTGTCAGATATTACAGCTGCATCTGTGGGAATTTTGAATCTCAAATCCCATAGTTTTTTTAAAAAAGTCTTGTGTAAAACTATAGCAATAAATTAGATGATATTTTGGCCTTAGCTTAGAAAATAGGAAACAGTAAACTTAACTATAAATATATTCCTTTACTGGGCTTACATTCAGATATTTTAAAAAGATCCAAGACATGGATGAAAGCTTCTATCGACGTAAGTGGAATTTGTGTGCCTGCCAAACACCCACAGGTGCTTTAGGGGAACCTTGCAGTTGTTGCTGCTCACTGCTTTTCCTGGGAGTTAGATTGCTAATTCTTATAGTCTTCTACAATATACTGAAAATAGAAGTAACAAATAAAATTTAAATACATCTGTGATACAGGTAATCTAGGGGAGATAGTTAAACCATAGTCACTGTCTCTGGACTGTTATGGACAGAATATTTGCTTGTTTTCAGAAATGTGCTTTAGTGTAGATTTAATTAATGTTTTTTTTCCCTCTAGAGTTCCATATTATTGTTTGTGGGCTGGACTCTATAATTGCAAGAAGATGGATAAATGGCATGCTGGTAAAGTCTTCAATCTTTTTAAAGCCTCATTATTGCTTGGGTATCGATAACTAATCTTAAACATGCTTTTGTAGAACATGTCATTAAAATGAATGAGGGCTGTTGAAGCTCACAGCTTTCTGTATCTATTTGTTTTCTTTCTGTAAACAGGGTGAAATGCAGTGCCTTTTTCTTGAGGACTGTTAGCCAACATTTGTGCAGTGCCCTGCAGGGGTAATTTCAAAGTTAGATTGCATTGTTTGTGACCTTGTGCAGTCAGCTTCTGAAAGTCATAAGAAGGGAAGTTCTTCTCTGGATGCTCCCATTGTGAACTTTGTCTTCATTACCCAAACAGTGCTTTTTGTGCTGCAGCTTGTAAATGCCATCTTTTTGGAGCTGCAGTGTTACAGAGTTCAGTGACTAGAAGGCTGGTCACTGAACTAGGTAGTTTTATCATGGTGAGTTTGTTTACAAAACAAGGATCTGGAGTATGTACCTGTATTTAAAAAAAAACAAAACAGCAAACCAAGAATCAAACCTCCAAATCCTTTATACCAACCAACCATTTGTTCTGATATACTGTAAGGAAATAACAGCATTTATCAGAGGAGGAGGTGGAGGGTGAAGGTGATAGATGAGAGTCTTGTGCACTGACAAATAAGTAGTGTTTTATATACTGTGCACCCTTAAAATAAACCGTATATTAAGCCTTCAATCTTACAGTGCACCATTAAGAATAAAATTTTTAGGATGTCTTTTTCTTCCTGCAACTTGTTTAAAACACCCAACCAAACAAAAAACCAACAACCCCCCTACCTCTGTTCATTAGATGTCCTTTTTACATTATGATGATGGGGTACTGGATCCAAGTTCCATCATACCTTTGATAGATGGAGGGACGGAAGGTTTCAAAGGAAACGCTCGTGTGATCATTCCTGGTATGACAGCATGTGTTGAGTGCACACTTGAGCTTTATCCACCACAGGTAATTCAACCAGTGATATTTCCATTTTTTGTCTGTTCCTCTGATTTGCTGATTTCTTTTCCTGGTGCTATATATAGTGTATTACCTGGTTTCTTCTGGTTTTCTTCCCCTGCCCAACCAGGTCAATTTTCCCATGTGCACTATTGCATCCATGCCCAGATTGCCAGAGCATTGTATTGAGTATGTCAGGATATTGCAGTGGCCAAAGGAGCAACCTTTTGGAGGTAATTAGTGTATTACATTGGTGCTAAATTGCCATTTCTCCTTTTAAGTAACTTGAGTTGGGAATATTCAGCTACTTCTAAAAAAAACAATCCTACCTCTTAACCTCACGTAGCTCATTGTCATGTTGAATCTAAGCCTCCTCCGAGCTGGATTTTCACTCCTTGAACTTGCTGCCCAGTTCCATATTTGCTCATGTGTTTCTCACACTGCACAATTTCTTTCCTTACTTAAAATGTAACCTGCAATAGCTCTATAAATCTGTGCAGTTAAGATAGTTTGTGTATAAGGTGTGTTACAACTGAAGATATTTATAGAAATGATATTTCAGTTATTCAAAGTGTCCAGTTTTAAAAGCTTCATGGGGTATTTGTTTTAACTCCAGTGAAAACAAAGGGACTTTTTTTAGACAGTAAGAATGCTGTATTTCTGAAGAACTTTGGTAATTGCAACTTACCTGTAAATTCTTAACTTTACTGTAGAAGGTGTTGCATTGGATGGAGACGACCCTGAACATATCCAGTGGATTTACCAGAAGTCTTTAGAAAGAGCATCACAATTTAATATTAAAGGTGTTACCTACAGACTCACCCAAGGTAAGGGGATGGCATTTCACCAAGTTTGTGACATTTGCACTTAGACTGGATTGGCATTCTTTGTATTTGTTAAGACTAAGCTGGCAACTCTGCTGAGAAAGAAATAATTCTTTTCTCCCTTAAACCAGAAATAAGCAGCTCATTTCCTGTGCCAGCACAAATATTTTTATGATGAATCAGATGTTTAGGCATTTGTGATAAATCAGGGTAACTTATCTGGGACAAAACTGAACATTCTTTTTGCCATTTTATTTTTAACCTGGAGCAGCTCCACAGTTTACATTACACTATGACCACTTTTGCTGGGTCAAAGAGTAGGAAACAAAAGGATGTGATTTTAGCAGTGGCAACATTTTATGCCAGTTTAGGCTGGTTAAGACTATGGCATCTGGTCCTCACTGCTGTCCATGCCTCTGTCCACATGCAAGTGCAGAATGCTGACACTCATTTAATCATAACAGAGCTGTGTTTCTGTTTTTACAGGGGTGGTTAAACGAATTATTCCAGCAGTAGCTTCTACAAATGCAGTAATTGCAGGTATGGTGGAAGAGCTCATTTCACTTCTGCTTGACCGACTTGAGAGTTTTGTAGAACAAAAATTTGTAATCGAGAACTCGGGGAGGATAATAGTAATTTTTAAAATGGGTCTGATTTTTTCTTAACAGTCTCATTTCTTTTTTCTGTAGAGAAAGTGGATGTGACTGTATAAATGTTAAGCTCGTGTTTGGATATGGGAGTGGGCAAAAGCATTTGAGACTGGGAAAAAACATGGGGAAACACAGTACATAGGCTTAGTGCCAAATCTGTGGTGTTAATGCACAGAACTACAGCTGCCTTCAGATACTTCTTTTTCTTACGAAATATTGTTAAAGTTGGGGTTTTTTTGTCACTTCTTTGGTACAACTGTGTGCACTGATGTCTGATAGAGCTGGAAGGTGAAGAAATTGATTTGGGTTTTTTTTTCCTCGTTCCAGCTGTTTGCGCCACTGAAGTTTTTAAAATAGCCACAAGGTATTTAATTTCTTATTCATAACATACATGATTTCCAGCACAATGCCATATATCAACACTAACCTGTTTGTCATTGCAGTGCATATGTTCCTCTTAACAACTACTTGGTGTTTAATGATGTGGATGGATTGTACACATACACCTTTGAAGCTGAAAGGAAGGTTAGTGCCATTAAAAACTCGAAGGGTCATTTTCTTGATTTTTATTTATGCAGTTTGTGTGTATTTCTGAACCCCAGTATTGAATCTCTTGGCCCCTAGCACCGAAAAATAATAGGTATGAAGTTTTAAAAGTGGAGTCTACAGTGTTACCAGTCTGCTACTTCTACAGAGTAGAAATACAAAATGACGTGCACATTTAAGATGACTCATAAGCGAATCTTCTCAAAGAGAGGTTGTGACAATTGATTTGAAGGTTTGTAGTGTTAGATTTTTTTGTCAGATGAAATTTGTCATGCATAAATACTCGGCTGCTGTTGAGGGTCAGTCAAACATTGACAAACTTCATGAGGAATTGGGTTTTGTCATTGGTATTTGCAACAGTATTAATATTTCTAGAGCTAAAACTTTAGAAATCTAAACCCACAGCACAGACACTTTTGAGACATTATTGGCAGGATTTCTAGAATAGTATCTAACATAACATGTATTCTCTGTTGTAGGAGAACTGTCCAGCTTGCAGCCAGCTTCCCCAAAACATAGTGATTTCCCCATCAGCTAAACTGCAGGAGGTCTTGGATTACTTGACAAATAATGCTTCATTGTAAGTGTGCAACTGTGCCAAGGTTTTTGGTAGTTTACTGTTTCAAAAAGATAATCTGTAAATGTATTTTTACCTGATTGTTTTGTTCTTTTTTTTTTTTTTTAATGTTTTATATATAGGCAAATGAAATCTCCTGCAATCACAGCAACTATGTTTGGGGGAAACAAAACACTTTATCTACAGGTAATCTGAACATTAATAATTATCTTTATATTAATGTATTTTAATTTATTTTTCGGAACTTGAAAGGAAATCTTTGACTTTTTTTGTTTGTTTGTTTTTAATTTGCAGACAGTAGCTTCAATTGAAGAACGAACAAGGCCAAATCTTTCCAAGACACTAAAAGGTATCATGGAGTTGTCACATGTAGATATTCAGGTTACAGAGTCAGTTCCATCCCTCTGTATGGATATTTAGCTTTATTTTGCACTGTGCAGTAGAATGTGGTTCATTGTCCTTTTACATGCAATACACCTTTCTCAGGTATATGAATTGTTTAAAGGTGAATTGCAGGTGGGTGCAGAGAAAATTGCAACAAAGCAAGCAGAAAACTGCTGTAAATTAAACATAATTCAGTACAGTTTTATATATATTTCTTGACGAGTTCTGTTAGTTTCCTGGTTAAATTAGATTATTATTCATTTAGCCAGTGAGCTGGTTGCAGCTTTATTTCATCATATTTATGGTACGTGGAAATAGCATTCATGACTTTTGGAGTCATGGGTTTAATTAAATTAATTAAACTTTTCTTTCTATTTCAGAACTGGGACTTGTGGATGGCCAAGAGCTTGCAGTTGCTGATGTTACAACACCACAGACTATGTTGTTCAAGCTTCACTTTACCACTTAATTTATTCATAAGTAAAGTGCAAATACAGCAAGACAAATCTGTGCCCACCTTGTAAAACAAATATACTCTGTGGGTGTTAAAGCAGCCTGAAATGTTCCTGTAAGTGCTAGCATGGTTGAAGGTTAGGAAATCCAAACAAATCACCATATTTCGGAATTTGTACGTAGAAGCCAATATTTGGTGGATTATATTTGTATAAATGCTTATTCATGTACAGATCTCTGATGTATAGAAATACACTTTTCCCCGTTTTTTTTTGGTCAAAATGTTCATGCTAATGTACTTTCAGACACGTGGAACTCAAGGTGGCTAAAAGTCTTTTTTTTAACACGTATGCATACGTATATGCAAAGAAAGGACCTTTTAAATGGAACCACAGCAATCTGGTTTTTAGTAGCAGCACTCCTTTGGACTTGCTGAGTCACCTTAAACCAGAAGAGGCAGTAAATTAAAATGAGCATTTTCTTCTTATTAGATACTGATTTGATCAATTTTATGAAAGGTTTCAAGTGTGGAAGAGATGACTGTTTATGAGAAACACAAAAGTACAAAATGATCAGCTGTACGTGAAAAGACAGACGTGTCTCCTCACTGTCCCCAGGCAGCCACCATGCACAGCATTGCAAGATTATGTTCAAATGTCATTGGTGCTGTTCAGGTATTTATTAATAAAAATCATAAAGACACCCGAGTTTGTGACCAATCTGTGGACATTCAAGAGTGTTTATAGCCTCAGTTGAAAATTGTAGGGCATCACTTGGCTGCTTTGGTCAGAGACATCTCTTAAGCAGCTCTGGGTATCTCAATCTGAATTCTGGTTTTACGTGTTAACAGTGTTTAAATTTTACATCTGTTAAACTATCAACTGTGGGTCAAGGAGTAATGGGTACAAATTGAAATGGAAAATTTAGGCCAGATATTAGGAAGGAATTCGTGGCTGTGAGGGTGGGGAGGCCCTGGCACAGGCTGCCCAGAGAAGCTGTGGCTGCCCCATCCCTGGAAGTGTCCAACGCCAGGTTTGAACATCTTGTCTAGCGGAAGGTGCCCCTGCCCATGGCAGGGGATGTGATGAGATGGGCTTTAAGGCCAAAACCCAAACCATCCTGTGACTGCGACTCTGCCATATCCCGGCGAGTGATTTCGTTAGCCGAAAGGGAGCGTTGGGAAGCAGGAACTCTGTTTACCGGCGGAGCTGGAGGCGCGGGCAGGAAGGCGGCAGGGCAGGACCGAGGCCGAACATCCCCCCCCGGCAGGGCAGGGCAGGGCAGGGCAGGACCCTCCGCCCCTTCCCGGCGGGTCCCGGCGGCTCCGGCTCCTCCTCCCGGGCCCAGCCCCGCCCGAGTGCGACGTGGATCCGGCAGCGCCTGCGCGGGCCGCCCTTCGCCTCCCTGCGCTCCCCTCAGCCCGAGCCGAGCCCGCGG